>NW_025356694.1:0-4261 GCF_016433145.1 Gracilinanus agilis | reverse complement strand
ATATATATATATCAGTTTCTTGTTTCCCTTCTAATCTTGGTTATTTTGGTTTTGTTAATGTCAAAACTTAAAATTTAATGTAATAAAAATTATCCATTTTTATCAATGTTTGCTATGTCTTTATCTTAAATTTTTCCTTTATCCATAAGTCTAATAGGTAAATTGTTTGATATCCTCATAATTTGTTTATAAAACATGTTCATTTTGATTTTATCTTTGTACAAGGCATGAGACGTTGGTCAATGCCTACCTTCTGCCTTATCACTTTCTAGTTTTTCCAGAAAATTATTTCCAACAGCGAGTTAATCTCCAAAATGCTTAGATCTTTGTCTTTATCAAACAGTAGATGTCATTTACTACTTTGTGTTGAGTAATTAATTTCTTCCAATGATCCATTACTCTATTTTTTTATCTAATACCAGATTGTTTCATAATACTGTTTGAGATCTGATAGTGCTAGAGGCTTTCATCTTTTCTTAGAAAAATCTCTCTTCTGCCTCTTCTTTTTCTTCAAGATTTAGTTTAAATTACACCTTCTAAAGGAAGCCTTTCCATTCTTCATCTCCCCTACCAGTGTCTTCTCTCTGATGTTACCCTGATTTTTACTATATGTATCTTTTATATACATAGTTATTTGGATATGGTTTTCCACTTTAGAGTGTGAACTTCTTTAAGGAAGGGACCATGTTTTTGCTTTCTTTGCATAGCCAATGCTTAGCATAATCCCTAGCACATAAGCATTTTAAAATACTCATTGACAGACTGAATGAATGAACAGTTTTTTTTTAGATCTGGGGGTACATGTGGGAAAAAGAATCTAAATGACATTAAGAAATTTGAGAATTATAATCTGAGGAAAATATCAAAGTAGAGGTATAAAATTTAAGCCATCTATTCTGAAATAAAAATTGAAGCCATGAAAATAAACAAATGGCTAAAGCTGAGAAAATTGAAAGGAAAGAGAATACATGGATATAATATTTGGAGATATCAACATCAAGGGATGATAAAACAACAAAGAAAGAGAACAGAAAATAAAGATAAAGGAATTAAGAAGTAAGAGTTAGAAATAGCAATGAGCTCAAGTACTATGAAAACCAAATAGAAAGAACATATAAGGGAGGAAAGGGTGTTAAATAATATCATAAGAACACAGTTATTGGATCAAGTGATCAGAAACTCTTTAGAGGTTTCTAAAAAGGTGGTTTCACTTGAGTGTTGTGGAAGGAAGCCAAATTATTGGGAGATTTTGAAGAGTGAACTTTGATGAGGAAATAGAGGCAATAATTATAGAGAACTCTTTCTACAGATTTGGCAATAAAGATCTTTCCTTCTTTGGGATTTGATGATTTTTAACTTTTGTGAGCTACCTGAAATGCTACCAGAGAAATTCCAGTTGTGACTATAATACTCATGGCCACATTCAGACAGCTTGCTCTGGGAAGAAGTGCCTTGGAGCTAATTCATTTTTTGAGATATTTAAGGAAATATTTCCATTTTAGAGCTTCCTCTGTCATCTGAGATGCAGAATAAATAGCTAGGGCAATCTATCTGCCTTGTACTTATGTAAAGGCTTGACTTAAACTGAGGAGAGAGGAATGTAATTTGGGAACAAAAATAAGATAAGATATATAGATATGAAAATGACAAAATGTGGAATCTTGTCTTTCAAGTATAAGCATAAACTATGGCTAATAAAATAGCTAAGCTTAGATATCCAGGAGACACTGCAAGGAAAGTATGTTTCCCTACACTTGGTTATCTTTATATTTGATTTATGGTTATTTGGCAGATTATTGCATTTCCCAGTTTATCAGTGAAGTGGCTTCTATAGTGTTTCAGAAATAAAAAATATTTTCCTCCAGGGTTTATAACACCATATGCTTCATGCTTCCATTTTCCATGAGGTTTATTCTGTCCTTTTAAGGTAACAATGTTATGGATTCCTCGGAATTTTTATATTAGAAATCAACATAATAATCCTTCACATTTATATAATGCTTTAAAGTTTTCAAAGCACTTTTCCGCACAACAACCTAGGGAAGAATATATTATTAATATTATTAGCATCTTTTTGTTGGTGAACTGGAGTCTGTCGCAGCATTGGGGATATAGTGCTGCCTTCAAATTCAAGAAAGACCTGGGTAAAAATCCCACCTCAAATACAGAAGTGATTCAACATCTTACCTCTCTATTCTTCTGTTGTTCTACATTACCTCTCTAAACTTCTTTTGTCCTACATTAAAGACCGGCTAGGATTGGCATTGATGGAAAGAGTTCCAATACCAGGAATTAAGCAAATTGATGAAATCGCCAATCTTGTTCTTTATTACATTCTCGTATTTAAATAAAATTAATAAAGCCACAGAGAGGTTATATGACTCGTCCATGTTAACCTAATCAGTGTCATAGCCTTCTGATTCCCAAACCAATGATCTTTTCTATTATACCACACTTCATCTCAGCCATTATAGATATGGAAATTACAGTACAGCTACCTCTTTTCCAAGGATGATATGCAATTACAGATGACTTATTTAGCAATCATTTCACTTAGCATGCTTTAAATCAGGACCTATTTTAAAATATCTTAGATGAGAAACAGTGTGTTGGAAAGGGCGCTGACATCTGAGATAGCTAGAACTAAATTCAAATTCTGCCACAGACATATATGACTGGCTCTGAGAAAATAATTTAAACTTTCATTTGTGCCATGCAGATTGATTTTTAAAATTATTTCACTTTTTTCCTGTTGATATAATTTTTAATAATTGCTTTCTTAAATTTTTTCATCTAAAGTATCTCTCCTCTTCCTCCCCAGGTTGTCAGGTAATAAGATATAGGTTATACATGTGTAATAACTTAATACATACTTACAAGTTCATCATATTGTGAAAAAGACCCATATCACATACACTGGAGAAAAATTCTTGGAAGAAATAAAGTGAAGAACGGTGAGCTTCAGTCTGCATTCATACTCCCCAACTTCCTTCTGTAGTGGAGGTTAGTCTTTTTTATCATGAGTTACAAAGTTCTCCTAGATTCTTGCATTGCCAATAATGGTTTATTCATTCACATTTGATCATTGTACATTATTGCTGCTAACTATGTACAATTTTCTGGTTCAGTTTGCCATGCAAATTTCAAAGAGTTTATATTTTAGAGGAGTTTCATTGGTAAAGACTTTTTGTTCTAGGAATTCTGAACAACAATAAAATGAACACCTATGCAAAATATAAAAATGCACATGTAAGGGTAAATTAACCTCAAATACGCATTCTAGAGTAACATAGGAAAGTAGCTAAAAAAAAGCATAAAATGATAACCATCTGAATTATTTATAAATCATAATTTTGTCCATTCAGATTTAATTCAATGAAATAGAGTACTCCCCCAAAAATTCCATAAAACTTTCTTCCAAGTCAATTCTAATAAGACAGTTGAGGTAAGATTGTAATCCAATTCATACATATTTTTTAAATCCAAATTGAATTTTTAATTATTTTTTTCTGAAATTTTGTGATTCATATTCTCTCCCACAAGATGCAGGTATTATACATTGCATCCATGTTATCATACAATATATTTTTCCATGTTAATCATATCATGAAAGAAAGCACATCATTTTTACTAGAGAAAAATCATGGAGGAAATAAAGTTAAGAACAATATTCCATTATGATCTATCAATTTATGTAACTTTTGCAAATTATTTAGTATTGATATTTAGAAATAACACTGTAAAATTAAATGTTTACATTTAAGATAAAGTGGATCAGTAGATAAAGGGCCAGTTTCTACTAAGAAGTGCTGGCTTCATTTTTATGTCTATGACACAAGCTACATGATCATTGGGTTAGAAACAAATTCTCATTGACTCCAAACAACTCCATTGGACAATATTACAGAGCAGGTATTATCTGCTGTTAAGAGCAGGCCTGTATCCATACCCTGCCAGTTCAGGTTAAATTTTGGGATAAGATGAGACATTCATAGATCAATAGCTTTAAAAAGTGAGATCTATCTTGGGCCTTATGATATTTATGACAAGGATACAGTTGCATTTAGCTCCCATATATAGAACTTCCTTTGACTCCATCTAATTAACAGAGCAGCTTATGGCAATTTGAGTGATTTTCTAACATTCAAAAAGCCAAAGGGGACCCCATTTCATATCAGTAGTACTTTTTATGTCTTTGGATGCCTGAGAAGCTGCATCAAGGTAGGTGAGGAACAATTAATTTCCTTCATTGCTTTTTTTT
>NW_025356693.1:0-7438 GCF_016433145.1 Gracilinanus agilis | reverse complement strand
GAGAGAAAGAGAGAGAGAGAGAGAGAGAGAATAAAGAGAGAAAGAAACAAAGAGAAAAAACAAAGAGAGAAAGGAAGCTTCGAAGGAACAGTATATCAGAGAGCACAGAAAACCATCCTTTTAACTGTACAGAGTCTGACCCTATAAAAGCAGACACGTGCCTGCCCTCGATTAGCTTCCATTACGTTATGGGGCCAGAAAAGAAGAGTGGAGGAAAGAGAGGGATATGTAATACATATAGAGATAAGTATAGTATAAGAAAAACTGAGCAAGGAGACAACAGTAATGACAGGAAATCAAGGAAGCCTTCAAAGCAGATATGGCACCTCAGTTGTGCCTTTAAGGAAGAAAGGATTTTAAGAGATGGCCATGAGGAAGGAGGGCATCCTAGGCATGGGGAACAGCCTGTGCAAAGCCACAAGGAAGATAGATGATGGAGAGCTGATACTGGAAAAGAGTAATCCATTTGGCTATAAGAGTTCAGACAGGAAAAATAGTTAGGGACTATTGTTCAGGGCTTTAAATTTGAGACTAAAGAATCTGATTTTATCTTGTAGGCATCTCTAAAGGCCGTTGAACAGAAAAAGTACATTGGACATAATGTAGGGACTTCTTGGGGAAGATTTCTGCCCTACAAACTAGGATCAGTTAATTGATCAGCATGTTGTGCCTCAAATGCCTCCTATCTGTTCTTCACTATGTTAGGATCAGGAAAGAATTCTAAGAAGGAAAGCTATGAAAGAAACAATTCCTTATCTTTGTACAATTCACAAAGTACTTTCAAGTTTCATTTGAAACCTTACCAGTGAGGTACTCAGGATAGGCATTATTATCCCCACTTTACAGATGAGGATAGTGAGACTCATTAAAGCTATAACTAATCATAATGTTTCAATGATAATAATGTATGTTAATAATATAGGAAGTGATGTTTTAATAGATGTTGTCATATCAAATATTTGTAATTTCCAAACTACATGGAATAAAAAACATCCAAAGACCCAGAGGAAGAAAATTTTACACCTATCAAATGTCTGGCAAGACACAAACTTGTGACTAGAATGATACATCAGAAAATTACTATTTTTCATAAACTATTGGATGACTAACCAACCAACCAACCAGCATTTATTCTCCATACTATAATACATATCTCAAAATACCCTGTGAGAATTCAATAAATAAACTGTATAAAAATTCAGAATGGGTGAATGATTTTAATATAAAGAAGGAAACTATAAGTAAATAGGTGAACATAGAATAGTATACTTGTCAGACCTCTGGGAGAGGAAAGATTTCAAAACCAAGCAAGAGTTAGAAAAAATTACAAAATGTAAAATTAATAATTTCAATTATATTGAATTAAAAAGGTTTTGCACAAACAAATACAATGCAACAAAAATCAGAAGGGAAACAACTGGGAAAAAATCTTTATAACAAAAAACTCTGATAGAGGGAGGTCTAATTACTCAAATATACAAGGAGCTAAATCAATTGTATGAAAAATCATGCCATTCCCCAATGGGCAAGGTACATGAATGGGCAATTTTCATATAAAGAAATAAAAACTATCAATAAGCACATGACAAAGTGTTCTAAATCTCTAATAATTAGAGAAACCAAATCAAAACAACTCTGAGGTACCACCTCACACCTAGCAGATTGGCTAAAATGACAACAGGGGAGAATAATAAATGTTGGAGGGGATGTGGCAAAATTGGGACATTAATGCATTGCTGGTGGAGTTGTGAACTGATCCAACCATTCTGGCTGGCAATTTGGAACTTTTGCCTGCCCTTTGATCCAGCCATACCATTGCTGGGTTTGTACCCCAAAGAGATCATAGGGAAAAAAAACTTGTACAAAAATATTTATAGCTGTGCTCTTTGTGGTGGCAAAAAACTGGAAAATGAGAGGATGCCCTTCGGTTGGGGAATGGCTGAACAAATTGTAGTATATGCTGGTGATGGAATATTATAGTGCTCAAAGGAATAATGAACTGGAGGAATTCCATGTGAACTGGAAAGACCTCCAGGAATTGATGCAGAGAGAAAGGAGCAGAACCAGAAGAACATTGTACACAGAGACTGATACGCTGTGGTAGAATT
Source organism: Gracilinanus agilis (assembly GCF_016433145.1). Classification (NCBI taxonomy): domain Eukaryota; kingdom Metazoa; phylum Chordata; class Mammalia; order Didelphimorphia; family Didelphidae; genus Gracilinanus; species Gracilinanus agilis. The sequence goes on along the minus strand of NW_025356693.1, from coordinate 5,330 downwards.
GAATGCAATGGACTTCTGTACTAGCAGCAATGCAATGACCCAGGACAAACTGGAGGGATTTATGGAAAAGAACGCTACCCACATTCAGAGGAAGAACTACAGAAGTGGTAACCCAGAAGAAAAACAACTGCTTGAACATATGGGTTGATGCAGACATGATTGGGGATGTAGACTCAAAAACGACCACATCAATGGATATCCATATCAACAATATGGAAATAGGTCTTGATCGATGACACATGTTAAAACCAGTGGAAATGCACATCACCTATGGGGGAGGTAGGGTAGGGGGTGAAGGGGAAAATAAGAACAATATAATGTTCTTATTATAATAAAATAAATAAGAAATGAATCATAAAACCATGGAAAATTTTTCTGAAAAATAAAATTTAAAATTTAAAACCAAAAGTAAGTAAATAAATAAATGAATGAACTGTATAAGAAATGAACCACTATCATAGATAGAAGTGTCTCCCACAATCTTCTGAAAATAACATAGATTGATAAAAATGTATAAAAAGAACAATGTTTCCAATGAAAGTCACCATCTACTAGAATCATATCAAATAGTCACGATTCCCAAACTACATAAAATGAAAACCCGTCAAAATATAGTAATCAAGCAAAAGAAATCAAAATCACACAGGAGCAATAATATATACATGCCAGGGTAACTAGGTGGCACAGTGAAAAAAATGCCAGTCCTGGAATTAGGAGGACCTGGGTTCAAATCTGCCTCAGATATTTCCTAGCTGTGTGACCCTAAGTGAGTCATGTAACCCTGATTGCCCAGCCCTTGACGCTCATCTGTCTTAGAACTGATGCTAACACAGAAGGTAAAGATATATAGATATATAGATATATATAAAACATGTATGTCACTCCTGCCATCCTGTCTGCTTCTAAAATTGTTTTAAATATGCTTTTGGTGAGCCTATAGATTGCATATATTCTATATGTATATAATTGTATATAGTCTCCATCCTTAGAATGTGAACTCCCTGAGGGCCAGGTGAGATTGTTTTATTTTGGATTTTTCCTTTTCATTATATCCCCAGGGCTTGGCACAATATCTGGCTCAAAGTAGGTTTACAAATGCTTCTTGACTTGACATCCTAATATTGTTACACAAATATTTGGGGGTAGCTAGGTGGCTCAGTGGATAGAGAGCCAGGATGGGAGACAGGGAGGTCTTGGGTTCAAATATGACCTCAGATACTTCCTAGCTGGTTGACTCTGGTAAAAGTCATTTAACCGGCATTGCCTAGCCTTTATCGAACCTTCACCTTAGAACCAATACATGATATTGATTCTAAGACAGAAGATAAGGATTTCTTTTTTATAAGCAGTCACTTTGATCTATTTACATAATAGTCTATAAAAGATTAAATATAAAATAATTACAAGAGAGTAACTCCTTCTGGGACTGTTTATTTCTGAACTCTCAAAAGAGATGGTGATGAATCGATAATTGTGATCATAACAACCATAACAATAACAACAACATCAATAAACTAATTTCAGTTTTTCAACAAATCCAATGGCAAGGAACTATTATCTCTTTTTTTAAATTTTTTTTTATTTTTTTTTAAACCCTTGTACTTCGGTGTATTGTCTCATAGGTGGAAGAGTGGTAAGGGTGGGCAATGGGGGTCAAGTGACTTGCCCAGGGTCACACAGCTGAGAAGTGGCTGAGGCCGGGTTTGAACCTAGGACCTTCTGTCTCTAGGCCTGACTCTCACTCCCCTGAGCTACCCAGCTGCCCCCTAATATCTCTTTTTATTGTTATTCTGAGACCTACTTATTCCAAAGTAGTTCTGAACTTTTTAAACCCATTTATCATAGCTCAGGGAATAGCTTTTGATCTGTATTAATTTTTGCATAGCTGCCTTAGGGTGATGAACCTGTGGGGCATTAATATAGTGCAGGGTTGGGTTAGGAATCCTCCAAATTTGTTATAGGGCACTGCAGGATTCCAAAAGTGAATGATGAATGATGTTGCTATAAGTGTTCATTGCTTTAACTGTGTATAGCCACTACTCCCTCCACAATGGCTTTATATGTTGAATGCTCTTTGATAGAAGGAGACCAAGGTATTAGAAAATATCACCTTTGTCCACTGATTCCATTTGACCTCTGGATTCAAGCTCAAAGCCCTCATTCATTATCTTTCCTTGACATTCATTAAGAATGTTTTACTTTTCTAGTCCAAATAACATTTTTCATATAATTGGAAAAATAATTCCATAAGATAGAGAAGCCATGCAACATGGTTTTGTTTTGGGGGGTTTTTTACATCTTAGAATCAATACTGTGGATTGGTTCCAAGGTAGAAAAGCAGTAAGGTTTAGGCAAATGGAATTAAGTGACTTGCCCAGGGTCACACAGCTAGAAGTGTCTAAAGTCAAATTTGAACCCAGGACCTCCCATCTCTAGGCTGGGCTTTGAATCCACTTAGCCATCTAGCTGCCCCCACATTTTGATAAAATGTTTGGAATGAATCTTTCTTAAATCTTTCTTAAAATTGAAAACAATGCCCTTTCAACATGTTGTGGCATATAATTGTGATAGAATACCATTGTGCTACAAGAAACAACAAGGGTGAAATTTCAGAAAAACCTAGGAAGACTTATATAAACTGATATAAAGTGAAGTGAACAGAACCAGGAGAACATTGTATACAGTAACAGCAATATTGTAACAGTGATCAATTGTGAAAGACTTAGCTATTCTCAACAATACAATGATCCAGGATAACTCCAAAGGACTCATGATGAAAAATGCTATTCATCTCCAAAAACAGACTGATGAACTGAGTGTGGATTTTCTTGAAGTTTGTTTGTTTGCTTGCTTTTTGGCTAATGGTTAATATAAAAATATTTTTGCACAATTTCACAGGTATCATATTGCTTGCCTTCTCAATGGGTGGGGGAGGGAAAGAATTTGGAACTCAAAATATGTCTAAATGAATATTAATAATAAATAAATAATAAAAGAAAAATATATCTTCCGTGTACTTTAGAGTCCATCTAACTCAGCCTCTTCATTTTACAGATGAGAAAAACTAAGACCTAGAGGAATTAACTGACTTGTCTAAAATCATGGAGCTAAGTAAATATCAAAGTCCAAATAAGAACTCAAATTCTTTTATTCCAAATCCAGGGCTCTTTATGTAGCACTACATTGCCTTTTTGACAAGACCTCCTGAGCCTTACTGTGTCATGGAACCCTGACATAAAAAAAAAATTGTGATTTCTCTGGGTTGGAGAAGGATTGATAGTGAAACGCCTCTTACAAGATGCATGCACCTCTCCCTGCCATAAGACATTCTTCTGTGTGTCCAAATATGGATCAATGGATTCTAAATGGAGGTCTGTAGTCATTGCTAATGGACTCCAAAGTCCCAACGATTTAAAAGCTCACCCAGCCAGGCTGATTATCAATCAAGCAGCCACAGACGGCGGCTTTCCTCCACATCTTGCTCTCAGACAGAGGGAACCAGACCATAACCAAGAGTCCCTAAGCTTCTCCCCGAAGCCTTCCTATCCACCATCTCCTCTGTGATGCTCAAGTTCTAAACTAAAGTGCCATTAGCTTCCAGCCCCCTGCAACAAAGAGCTCTTTCACTGCCGCATGAGTATCCTCAGGTCTTTTTTTTTTTTGTTCTGATAATCAATATAATTATAGAAGTATTTATAGTGAAATTGACAGAAAGGCCATCAGTAGAGTCAGGAAGACCTAGGTTCAAATTCTCTCATGTCCTGGACAGGTCACTGGAATACCTTTAAGAACAGGGACAGGGCAATTCCCTGGAAATTTTTTTTTTATTAAGTCCCTGCTGAGTGTAAGGTGTCATGGGAGATGTTAGATATTGTGCTATTGTGTTAGCTGCAAGAGAAAATGACATCACATGGGCGAAGTGCTGCATAAACCTTAATGTTAGCTATTAGCTAGTAGGAGGGGCTAGAGGTGGGAGGGGGCGTGATTTGTGCACAGATTTGGATACCACAAAGAAAGGAGAAATGGAAGCAAAGGGAAGATGCTAACAAAGTACTCTAGAAAAATTTGCTGAGGAAGAGAAAGCTTTCAGCTGAGGGGATCAAAGAAGGCTCCATAGAAAAGGAAATACCTAAGGTAGGCCTTGAAGAAAGAAAATGGTTATAAAATCCTTCCTGGACAAATGCATGGAGATAAAATGAAAAATTGGGGCAGCCAGGTAGCTCAGGGGATAAGGCCTGGAGAAAGGAGGTCCTGGGTTCAAATCTGACCTCAGACACTTACTAGTTGTGTGAATCTGGGCAGATCCCTTAGCTCCAACTGCCTGGCCCGTATTGCTCTTCAAACTTGGAACTGATACTTATAGATTCTAAGGCAGAAGGTAAGGGTTTTTTTTTAAATAAAATGAAAAATCATTTTTTGGGCTGGGGAAACAGAATCAGCCTCCAAAAAATGTAGGCTCTCCAAAGGCAAAGTCTCTTTCTTTTTTTCTTGGCTTCCCAGCTTTAGCGTAGCATCTTGGGTGTAGCATAGTTAAGAGATATATGCCATATCGAATTAAATGGATTTGAACTGATCCAGGAAGGCTGAGGGACTTGAATGTCTCTCTGACCCTAGAATCATAGATTTTAAGCTGGAAGCAACCTTGGAGACCACCTAAGTCAACTCACTTGTTTTACAAATGAGGAAACAGCAGCTTCAGAGGGGCCAAATGATACCCAGACTCACACAGCTAATAAGTACCAGGAGTGGGTTTTGAACCCAGGTCTTCCTGATTCCAAGTTTAGCACTCTCTCTACTACCATATTCCAGGGCCACACTTTAGATAGCAACAGCAATGATGAGGAAGAACCTGAGAGCCCAGGTCCCAAGATCCCAGAGTGTTCAGATTCTCAAAGCACAAGGATAGCAAGAGCTCTGTAAATCCAAAGAAGTTGGCCAATGAGGATGATGCTGGCTAGGAAAACTAAAGAAGCTTTACCTTAGAGGCAGCTGTCAGGGTGTCCAGCCATGGATGTTCCCAAGAGCTTTGCTGCATTAACACCCCAACCCCAAGCCATAGAGCTATGGATGCACCCTATCTCCTGGTATGATGGAAAGAATACAAAAATAGGGAGTTAAAAGACCCAGATTTAAACCCAGCTTGGACACAGACTTGTTCTATGACCTTGGACAAGTCACTTATCTTATCTGTGATTCATTTTTCTCCACGGTGAGATGGTTGAACAAGATTACTTCCAACATATTTTTCATCTCTAATATTCTATGAAATTAATTAGTATATAAATTTATATAATATATTATCTTATATTATTATAAATAACATATTTATA
>NW_025356692.1:0-7438 GCF_016433145.1 Gracilinanus agilis | reverse complement strand
AAGAAAGAAAGAAAGAAAGAAAGAAAGAAAGAAAGAAAGAAAGAAAGGAAGGAAGGAAGGAAGGAAGGAAGGAAGGAAGGAAGGAAGGAAGGAAGGATGAAAGAAAATAAAAGGATTGTAGATGCAAAAGAAAGAATAGATGATGGCTATAGCAAGGTTCATAGGGGTTACAACAGAGAGTAGGAACAAAGACAAAAGTAAAAGGATTAGCCTTAATGAAGACTAGAAATATATCTTTTTCTATGACCAAAGGGATAAAACATAAATTGTAAAAATTCTGAGATTTGAAGATTAGAAGGAGGGCTGAATTCCAACATCCAATGCCATTGCTATGGCATATGATTCTTCAAACAACACCTTTGGACTTAGAAAAGTACATGGAGATAACAGGGTTTTGCAAATAACTGCCAGAGTGATCTGAAGTGATTATGTGACTATTTTTTATTACTTCCTGTCAAAAAGTTAAATCTCAGTCAGTATCTTTGAGACACAGCATCTTTGAGAGTCTGGGGAGAAATAAAGACAATTATAGGATCATAGAATCTCAGAGTTACAAGGATCCCAAAAGACCATCTGGTCCAACCCATATCTGAACAAGAATCTTCCCTACAACATGCATAGCAATTAGTCAGTCAGGCTTTTCCTGAAGACTTCTATTGAAAGGAAATCCGCTACTTCCCAAGGTAGCCCATTCAACCTTTAAATAACTCTGTTAGGATTTCCCCCCCCCCCATTTTAGTATCCCTCTAAGCTACCTCTCCAACTAAGCACACATGAGTTTTCAGGATGAGTCCCTAAAAGGGTGTCTATTCTGAAAGGTTCAAAAGGTGGTGTTCTCTGACTTTAAAAAAAACCCTTACCTTCTGTTTTAGAATCAAAACTAAATATCAGTTCCAAGGCAGAAGAGTGTTAAGTGGAGGTTCAGTGACTTGCCCAAGGACACACAGCTTGGAAGTGTCTGGGGCCAGATCTGAACCCAAGATTTTCCATCACCAAGCCTGGTGTCCTATCCACTGAGTCATCTTGCTGTTCCTGGTTGCATACTTTCTAAAACTATAGCTCTTGAGCTTCAGGTGCTTAACTTTAATGATCAGTAGACACCACTAATTTAAAAAAGAAGGCATTTACTTAGTCAGTGTAAAAACCATGCCCCTATAAACCTGAGAGATAGTCTTCCATAAAAACATTAGTTGGAAGACTAGGCACAGACTTAGAGAACTCTAAGTGAGACACGTATGTAGAGAACACATGTAGCAATTCACATCTCCGGCACTACAGGGTACCAATATCTCCCCTTTTTTTGGAGTCCTCATATTGCTTCTTCCTAAGAGCAGCATTTCTGCTGAACAGGTGCCTCAGCTGGGGTCTCTGGGCTTGTTCCTCTCCACAGCTTGACTCAACTGCCAAGGTTAATTTTCTTTGGAGTCCAAAATCTGTCTTCTCTACTGCCAAGAGTCATTTCTCCTTGAAATGGTTCTCTGCCTTGAATGCTAATCCTTTCCATGGCTGTGTCTCCTTGGAGATTATGTGTCCTACTCCCTGCAGGATACATTTCAATAGTGCCTAGAATTCTTGAACTGTGTCTGAGGCTTGGTGGGTTTAGCTCTTTAAAAGTCTACTATTGGCATGGCCAATCTACAACTAGTCAATGCCAAGACTCCCTTCCAATTCAATCAGAGTAACTTTTTCATATTTTTAAAAGAATAAAAAGATATAAAATCATTCATTAACATACTCGTATCTTATTATCACAGTTATCTGCTCCATACTTTCCAGAATTAGATCAACTAGACTGGGGAGAAGGGAAAGAAATCCACCCCTCCCTTATCAACTACATTTACATCAAGCCTAAATTTTTCCCTCTGCAATTCCATATAATTGCTTCGAGTTCTGCATTCTGGGCCTGATCAGAATAAATCTAATCTATCTTCCCTATGCCAACCATTGAAATCCTTGAAAAATAGCTAGCATGTCATACATACGCTTTTTCTTTTGCAGCCTAAATATCTTCAGTTATTTCAACTATAGCATTATTTCAAGACCTTTTGCCAAGCTGGTTACCCTTCCTCTAGAGATTCTCTAGCTTATCAATGTCTTTCCTAAAACATGGCGCCCAAGACTGAGCAAAATATCCTAGTTATTTTCTCCCTAAGGTTGGATACAGTAAGACTACAGACTAACCTCTCTAGTCCTGGATATTGTGTGTCCCTCAATGAGTTGTGGTTTTTTTATTGCTTTATCACACTCTTGACATACTGAACTGACAGTTCATTCAAACCCTCAGATCTTTTTTTTTTAATTTTTTATCGATTAATTAAAAAAGATTTTCCATGGTTATATGATTCATGTTCTTTCCCTACTCTCCTCCCACCCCCCTCCCATAGCCGACACACAATTCCACTGGATTTTACACCCGTCATTATCAGATATTTTTTCTAATAAACTATCTGGCCACATCTCCATCACTTGTAAAGTAATTTTTCTTACTTTTTTTTTTACAAAGCTTTACATTTATTACTATTAAGTTTCCTTATTAGATTCATCCCGACATCAAAACTATAAGTTTTTTAGGATCCCACCAACATGATAGCTATTCCTCCCAGATAAATCATCTGCTACTTGATAAATGTCCATCTATGTTACTAAGTCCTCAGTAAACAAATAGCACAGGGTAAATCATGAATTCTTGAGATATTCCACTCGTGACCTCCTTCCAAGCTGACCTCAAACCATTAATAACTATTCTTTGTGTCCACTCATTCAACCAATTTCTAATTCACTTATTTGTTTTCATCTTTTCCACACGAAAAGTATGAGAAATTTTGTCAAATACTTTACTCAAATCTTAATAAACTATACATTTCCATGACCTATCATTCTATCAAAAAAATGTTATGAGGTTTGTCTGGCATATCCTTGAAGCCATGCTCATCTGTTGTGATCACCACTTTCTTTTCTAAATATGTAGAGAACAAGCCATCATAGGTTAACCATCTCCCCAATAATACATTCAAGAATTTTCTAGTAATAAAAATAAAGGTCAATTGCTATTTTGCTGTAGACTCTATACTCTTCTCTCTTTTGAAAAGCAGGCTATTTTCCCTTTTTTACTCCTGTGATATCTCTTCCATTCTTCATGATTAAGTGATTAAGTTCAACAGACTTAGTGCCCACTATGTGCAAGGCACTATGCTGAGTCTTGGGGAAAGACCAAAACCCCAAAGTGGTCTCTGACTTCAGATAGCTTATATCTTTCAAAGATCAATGACAATAGTTGATTGTGTGAGGTAATTATTTAGGCAGCTTGGATATGGCATCCTAGTGGAGGGACATAGGAGTCACAGAGTCACATGTCTGACTAGCCAGATGTCTGGGTTCCCCATTAATATGGGCATCCTGAAAATGAGGGTGGCAGAGCCAGAGCACCATCTCCATAGAGGGAGAAACAAAGGGAATTTTAAAAGGAGAGGGGTTTTTTTGAATGAATGGTCTCTGGGGTTTTGCCCTCTCTCTTTCTGTCTCTCTCTAGCTCTGTTTCTGTCTGCCTCTGTCTCTCTCCTCTTTTCTTTCTTTATCTCTCCCTCTCTCTTTCTCTCTCCCTCCTAATAAATGCTTATAAATATAGTAATAAGCCTCCAGCTTAATTTTTATGTATAACACTAAGCAATTACATCTGCCTCAGTTCCCTGAGCTATAAAATGGGGATAATAATAACCACCACCTTTCAGTACTTCTTTCAGTATTTGAGTATGTTTTTCCCCTGCACTTGGTAACTTGAACCAATGAAGACCAATTATATAATCTCTTACTATATCCCTCTTTATCTTGGGTAGCAACTTCCTATTAGTTTTTATTGTTTTGTCCTTTTTAGTACAAAGATTATTATTATTGATAGAGAAAACAGAAGGAAACCAGGAGTTAAATGACTCTTCTCTCCATAATCCATTATATTTTACCAAGTAACAATGAGCATCAGTTCTCTCTCCCTTCTTTAATCATCATATTTCTCTCAATATGGCTTAAAATTAAAAATATTTTTCCTGTATTAACATTTCTCTCTCCAACCTAAACTCAGTCTAAACTTTAGCACTTCTGAGATCATTCTTATAGGCCTACAACATTCTCTTATAGTTATTCTCTTTAACCCACCCTCCATTCTATCAGTCCATATCTGTTTAAAAATAAATGTTTAAAATTTGAAATGTTTAGATTTAAAACTTAAAATCCATTCAAAACATGATGAGTTCCCTGTGTACCCACATTAGTCTTTTTGACAATTCCTTCTCCCTTCTCCTCAGAATTATTTCTTTTTGTCTTCAGAATTTCATTCTTGGTAGCTTCCCTTTTTTCCTGGGTTCATGTCTTTTGCAAAATTTTAGTTCATTTGGATTCTATTTTTTTCTAAATCCACTAAAATGTACTTGTCCAAAATCTAAGGGGAATGTCCAGCTATGCTTGGCTTCTCTCTCCTCTATCACAATTTCTAACTAGTCTCTTCTCACAAAGATTCCCATCTTTTCTACCTCAACAACTAGTTCCCAATTTGGGGTGAAAGTTATATGCAAAGATAGAAGTTGCCCTCTATGAACTTGAAGCACTATATAAAACTTAGATGCAAGTTCCTAATACTAGCTATTTGTGGGTGATTTTGTAGCCAGTATTTACTAGTCTGAAGATTTTTGCTCACGTTGATTCACTAACAGCTAAATGGTATGATCATATTGTACTCTTGCAAGGAAATCATGAGAGTTAGACAGATCCCATAGGCATATGCATTCTTTAATGAGTGCCAACCCCAGTATGAAAATGCTAATGCATGAAGATTCTATACTTAGGTCTTTGATATGCTCTCAATAGCAGCTTTAAGAGATGAACAAATTTTATGTGACCACAATGGCCTTTTTCCAAATGTTGAAACACTGAATAAAATCCAAAACACTGAATGAAGTCAGTAAATTACTTACAAATGAGAATTTTGCAAACTAGTATGGTCAGATTTTGAAGATATAGATCCTTGGTCAATCAGTCCATAGCATCTAACCACAAACAAAATCAGTGAAGCTAAAATGAGAAAGGGAATAATTAACTGCAGAGGGGGAAATCTTGGTAGAAAGTTTTTTTTCTGGTAAAATTCTGATCAAGTTGGGTTTTGTAGCAAAGATCACAGATGAGTTTGTTCACAACAACAACTTAAAATTTCATCCAGTATATGAAAAATATAAATGTATGTTTGGGAAAAGGTTAATGATCGTAAAACTGGCTTTCAACCACTGCTACCATTGTGGAAATATTGCCTGAATCATTATCTTCAAAGATATTAATACAAGGTTATAAAACTACTCTTGGTGGTTCCAGATTCAAAATATATAACACTTCCAAAAACACCATAGTGAAATTTTAAGGCCTTCGACTGACATCCTGACCCCTTTCTCTCTCCTCTACCCCTAACTTCCTTATATTTAACCCACTCCAATAAATTTTTTATTGATTTTTTTGGTTAGAGTTCTGCTTTTGTGACATCTATCAGCTTTTTTGTATTTTAAATTATCTACATTTATTGTGTTAGGATGACCACAACAATGTTTCTATACTGGTTTTTCTCCCCATTTTATCCCACTCCAATTATGTGAGAAGTACCATCCCTCCATTTCTCCTTCTTTCTTCTCTAGCATATTTCTTTGTCCTCTTAGGTCATCAGAAAATAACCAAATTGATCCCAAACCTACTACCTTAATTATTGCCTCTGTGACTTCAGAAAATTTAGTCCTTAGGGAGCACTTGTTTCTTCTCCCCTGTTAAAAATATAAGCATTTCATTATTATATAGTCACTTCTTATTGTCCAAATATATTTACTTTTATAATTACAGTACCTATAAAATGAACTAGAGAAAGAAATGCAAACCACTCCAATATCTTTGGCAAGAAAATCCCAAATGGAGTCATGAAGAACTGAAATGGCTGAACAGCAACAACATATTCATTCATCCAGCAAAACTGGCCTTCCAACTCTGCATTTTCACTGCCCTCCATGTATGAAATGCTTTCCTTCATTGCCTCCATTTCTTGGCTTCTCTGGCTACCTTCAACACAACCCAAATCCTAATTGCTGCAAGAAGCCTTTCCCCATCCTCCTCAATCTTAATGCCTTCTATCTTGAGATTACCTTCATTTTTCCCTACACGTAATTATATACACATAATTGTCTCCTCCGTTACATTGTTTACATTTTTTAAGGTCAGAAACTGGTTTAATTTTCTTTTATTTCTATCCCTAGTGCTTAGCACAATGGCTGGAAGATAAAAAATGCTTTTTGACTTGACTTTAATAATGCTTCCAGCTCTAGATCTATGATCTTTTACAATTAAGAAAAATTTTTAGCACAAAGAAAGGGAATTCTTATTTTGTCATATGTATCTTACAATTATATAAATCCTAAGCTTAGGGATAGAAGGAATCTTGTAGATCATCTAATAGTATGTTTCTCATTTTGCAAACAAGGAAACTCATTTGCAGGAGGAGCCCACAGAGGCTAACTGTATTGCCTATGGACACATAGATAAGTGGAAGGTTTCAAGCTCAATAAAATAATAAATAGGGAAATGTCATAGCAGCTTTTTCCCAGAATGGAAATTTTAGAAGCCACATAAATTACTTTTTTTGAGGAATATTTTGTTTCCTATCCAGGCTGAATCAAAGGAATATTTCCTTCCTATTCAGCAATCTAGAACCCTCTTGGTATCCCAGAATAAGCTTCCTTACCTTAGTGTCTATACATTTGTCCCCTGGCATGCTACTCCACATCCACTAATATAGAATCCTCATGTCATATGAAGAAATCTTTCTCTTCTTTGGCCATAACTCAAATGAACCTCTACTCTCCTTATAAGCAATGTTGGTATGTCTGGTAGAACAGAGAGGGTAAGTAAGGGGAGAATTAGGAAAGTTTTCTTTTCTCTATTCCATTTCACCCTACTTGCCTCAGGCGTAATAAAGTTATGACTCTGGAATCCAAGTCTTCTAACTCAAAATCCAGCCCTCTTTCTACTTTGTACTATATTTTGAAAACCTGAAGGTGATAATAGGATTTCAACTCATGAAAAGTGGCTATGTACTGAATAGAATAATCAATGCCATGATGGGAGCAGGGTAGAATTGATCATCAGAATATGCCTGAAAACAGGAGAATTTGTTACCCTCTTGTACATGAAATCTCTGGTATGGTGTTAACAGTGGTATACTATTGCCTTTCTCTCTTTACAAGACTCTTGGTTACTAATAAAATAGATAAAATAATAAAATAGTTGTCAATAGTGAGAAAAATGACTGTCTTGATTTCTTACTAATGTAATAATCAGCTGAATTGATCAGCTTAATGGTTTTCATAAGAAAAGCTTGATTTTTTTCATTTTCTAAAATTATATATATTATATATATATA
>NW_025356691.1:0-4761 GCF_016433145.1 Gracilinanus agilis | reverse complement strand
TATATACACATATATATCATGTCTTTTGATTTTGGGTGGTATTCTTCAAATTCTGTGACCCTTCTTTACCTCTCTGTACACTCATTTAGTGACTTCATTAGGTCTTAATGCATTTAAGGATCTTTAAATAACTTCCAGATCTCTAATATAGAGGCAGCTAGGTAGCATAATGGATAGATAAAAGTGCTGAGTCTGGAGTCAGGAAGACCTGAGTTCAAATCACAGCTGTGTTGTCTTACCTTGAGCAAGTTGCTTAACTTCTGTTTGCATTGATTTCTTCAGCTGTAAAATGGGGACCAGAATAGCATCTACCTCCCAAGGTTGTTGTGAGGATCAGATGAGATTGTATTTGTCCAGCACTTGGCATAGTTCCTAGCAAATAGTAGTCATTTAATAAGTGCTCATTTGCTTTCTTTCCCTTTCCTTAATCTCACTCATGCACTCTAGTCTCAGACACTAACTGTCTTGTGGACATTTTTGAACTTAACATCTTCTAAGCATGTGGAACTCAGTATGTCCAAAATGAAACTCACTACCCTGGACCTAAAACCCAGACTTTTCCTAAACTTCCTTCCCTATATTTGTTGAGAGAACCACCATTTCTCTAGTTACCCAGGTTAGTAACCTTGGCATTTTCCTAGACTCCTTCACTTCTCTAATCCAATGCATTCAGTTATTTACCAAATACTGTCATTTCTATCCACACGGTGTCTCTTTTGCCCCGGTGTCCTTCTCTGTACTCATGTAGTAACCAGCTCAGTTCATTTGTCATCACCTCTCATCTGGGCTATTGCAATAGCCTCCTGGTTGTTTTTTTTGCCTCGAGTATCTTCTCTCCTTTCCATTCTACATATAGTTCTCCAAGTTGTTCTAAAGTGTAGCTCTGACCATGCTATTCTCCTACTTAGTGAATACTAATGGGTCCTTGTTGCCTCTAGGATCAAATAGTACTTCGTCTTTAGCTCATTTTTAAAAAGTTCTGGTTTTGTCTAAGTTTTACAGTGTATGTGATCATTAGAGCAAATACTATCTGTATCAAATTTGTAAATATCAGAAGATTTTAGAGAGAGGGCTGATATTTTTTTTTTGGTCGAGACCTGCTTATTCTTTGGTATAGGAAAGTTCTGTTGTGGAAATCCTCTCCACTAATGCAGATTGGCAGCTCGCTTGTTAGTTCTTTTAGAAGTTTACATAGTAGTATTGAGATGCCAAGTGAGTTGCTTTTCTAGGTTCATGGGTTGGAGAGGTGAGACCAAGCTTTCCTGCCTATTCACCAGCATTTGTGGCATCGCATTGCCATGTGGTAAATGTTCCTTTCCAAAACACCAAACCCAGAGTACAACTTCAGTAAATTTTGCGCTGGTGGAGAGAATCGATCAGTAATGAATGTAGTGATAGAGCTGCTGTACCCCCACTTGAATGTTTCCAGATGCTCAGGCATGTTTCTGTTGAGACTATATTGCTCTTGCTTAAGTAGAGAAAGCGCTTTACACCCACATCCCAGGGCACTTCTCATGAACTGTCCCACTTATTGAGTGTCCTTTAAGGTTTGAAAGTGCTAATTGGCCAGCTCACACATGCCTGGGCTTCTGACTTCATGATGGATATTTGGAGGCAACTCAGATTTAGTATGTTATTGGTGTGTAGAGCAAAGTAAACAGCATCAGGAAAAGAATATGCCAAGGACTACGGCAGTGTAAACAGAAAAGAATAAAAACCCAACTGAATGTTATAGAATTGTAATTACCAAGCACGGCCCCAATGAAGATATGTCCAAATGTAGATGGGTGGACATTAAGAGCATGAAACATTTTTTATGCTCTTGAAGTTGGTAGCTGATTAGTTTTACTGAGTTGCTTTCTTGTTTTTCTTTGATACAAAGGATGACTCGGTGGATAGGGGATAGAAGAAATGCTATAGATACTCTCATTGACATCAAATATTCCTTCTTTTTGTCTCGAGGAAGAAATTGATGATGGGCTGATTCTCATAACTACACTGAAAGTCAGTGACCTTGGGAGATGGCATTTTTGTCTGGGTGGGAAATCTGCCCAGGTACCAATAATTATCTTGAGAATAATCTTAAAGGAATCTACCATCATTTTAGAGTGGGGAAACCTGCTGGCAAAGCTTCAAAGAAAGGGAAAAAAAACTTGAAATTTTATTGTGCAAATTTATAAGATTAAAATTAAAGAAAATTTGAAGAAACTTTATATATATTTTGAAATTTTCTATTGATGTCTTTTAAAATATGACAGTAATTTCTGAATATATCCTTCCCCCTTCTCTCTACCCTGAACCATCCCTTTGACCAAGAATACAAAAGGAAAAGGAACCAAAAAAGTAGTTCTTTAAAACTAACCTTTACATAGTAAGTATGGTAGTAAATCCAATTCTGTTCATTGATCATCTCCCACTTCTGCAAAGAAGGGAGAGAAATGCCTTTTCTCAGCCCTGAGTGAAGTTTTATTTGTCTTTTTGTTTACTTAGGTATGCATCAATTCATATAAATTTCCCCATTCTTCTTTGAATTCTTCATATTTTCCATTTCTTATAGCACAGTAATTTTTAGTGTACCATAAATTATTTATCATTCCCCAAATATGTGTGCAGTGTGCTCCCCACACTGAATAACTTTCTTTGTTAACATTGTTTTCTTGATTTCCTTCCTGTCTAAGTAAAAAATCTTTACTGTTCACTCGTAATAATTACAGAAGATCTAGACTTCTCAATTGAATTCATCAACTAGGAATGAACAAGGCCTGGGCATCTCTATTGAATCATTTAATCAGTTAATCAAAAGCATTATGCTAAGTCTGAACTTAATCTCATTTGGAAGGTGTGACGGTCATCAGATGAGCTGAAGTGAAGTTACACAGGAGAGATTGATGAGGAAACTCAATAATGCTCCCTAAGGCTTGTGTAGGTAGTTCTGAATGGAGCATTTAAGTGTCTTTCCAATATAGAAGAAAGAATGGTTCTAATGAAGCCCCTGAGAGGTTACCACTTAGAGATAAGAAAGAGAAGAGCTTCAGTCTCCTCTCTGAACAGAGGAAAACTTTGGGAACTTCAAAAAAAGTCAAAAAGATCACACTTCCCATTGATAGCCTAGCAGCATCATGGGAAGAGGTGACAGTAGTGTCTGCATCAGGAGCTTAGCACAAACAAATTGAGATTATGGGTAATGAACTTGGTTCTGTCACTTCTTCCAGTTCTATTCAACATCATGTAAATAGGAACAAGGGTAGTAGATGATAGGAATAAGAATAATCATCATCATCATAGTAGGCAGTAGTCATATGGAGCTTTATATAAATATATACATATAAGTGAGATTTTATATATAAATATGTATTTTATATATACAATTAAAACATAATTTTATATATACAAGTGATATACACATGTATAAATACATATATTTCTATATATGTATAATATGTACAGCATACTATATATGCTATATGTATATTATTTGTACAAAGCATAGATAAAATATATAAATGTACATACTTATGTGTATAAATGCGTGTGTATATAAATCTCATTTAATCCTCACAAAAACATGGTGAGTTGATGCTGTTGTCTCCATTTTACAGATGAGGAAACTGAGGCTGGCAGAAGCTAAGTGACTTGCCCATAGTCACACAGCTAGTAAGGATTTGAGGCAAGGCATGAAGTATTCCAGGATTGAGATTTGGCAGGGCATGAGTGGTGATAAGAGAAGGGAGAAAGGGATCAAGGAATAGAGGGTATTTTAGAATTCAATTGTTTAACTAAAGGGTTGATACTGGGAAGTAAGGAAAATGAAACTCTAACTTGGGTGAAGTTCCTGGGTTACTGGTGAGGGCAGTGAACTAGAGAAGTCTGAAATCCCTCAAAATATTCCGTGACCATTTCCAGAGAGCCTGTCTCTGACATAATGAACATACTATCTTTTAGAGTCCTTATTTTTAACTCCAAAGTGATACTTTCTTGGAAGAGAAATGTCTGTCCAATAGACATTATGTCATTAGTTTGTCGGAGGGGTGGAGGGGCAGGGGTTCAAGCTATCCAGCATTTCCCCTTCTGTTTTTACCCATGGTTATCATTAATGAAGTCTAGTTGTCACTTGACATTTCATTGACAACGGAGTTAATTGTAAAGTAAGTTTTTGATTATGGAAACGATGAGAAGCCCTGTCTTGGCAGGAAATCTGTAATGTCCGAAGTATATTACTAGGATTTATTAAACACCTGATGCCAGCATATTAGTAGTTGAGTTCTGTGATAAGAACATTTCTACAAGATTGTCAGAGTTGGTTTTATAAATAAGTAATTGGAAACAAAACTGAATCTACTTAGAGGGGTTCGGTGAGGTGCTGGGTAAAGGGAATGGTTCTCAATATGGGATGATGAGTTTTTTCCTTCTGGAAATTGATTGCCTACCATTATGTCTAACAAGTTTTCTTGCTAGACCCAGACCCTTAAGGTCCTTATCTAGTATTTGGAACCATATTATTTGTATTGCAAACATTCTTTGTTGCCTAGTGCTTGAGCATTCAAGAGAACATCTTTCACATTTAGGTTGCTTTAATGAAGCTATTCTTCTCTTCTCCTCTTTTTGAGCTAGTGGGAGCCATACTTAGAACTCCATGGGACTCCAAGTGCAAATGCTCTTTTACATATTCGTTGGAATCCAAAAAAATGAAGTACTAAAGTTGAGAGACTAAAAGTTAAGGGTCACCTTATGACACATCTTTTAGTCCTTTTGCTTTGTTGA
>NW_025356690.1:0-9581 GCF_016433145.1 Gracilinanus agilis | reverse complement strand
TTCTCCACTCTAAAATAAACAGTATCTAAAGTTACTAAAATCTTCTTTTGCTGTCAGAGAAAGATCCAGCCAACTGCCCCCAAGCAAGTCAGAGAGACAGGACCCAGAACTTTCCAAGTGCCTCTCTTTTATCTGGGCCTCTTAAAGTAAAGGAGTTCAGATCTATTTCCTCTGGTCACTTAAAGGAGACAGCAGAAAAGGGAAACACCGTTTCTCTGACCCATATCCCTTCTCCTAATGAGATTAAATAACTAATTAAAACTCATGATAATCAACATTACTATTTTTAAAAGAATTCATTTTTGATTTGTTGAAGTCTTATGCACTTACCTGAAATCTTCCACTGGTTCACAGGAATATGCATCCTCTCTTTTGTCCTGTCGGAACAGGGTGTGGGTGGGGACAGGGAACAGAAACAAAAACTTGAATGGGAGAGACATGAGCCCACATATTTTGCCCCTTCAGGTTTATGGCTGTGGGTGTGGATAGAATTATTCTATGGGGACTCTTCCTTAGAGGTGCTAGTTGGTTCCGTCTCTCAGTTTTCCAGGTTTTCAGATACATGAGGTCCCCTGGCTGGGCTGGGTAGTGGGTTTCCTGCCCATCCTCTAGTGAAGGTTTAGGGAGGGTCTTGGTGAATAGGCCCAAACTATTTAGAACTGTGTAAAGTATGTGTTTCAGGGTCCAAGAGGAAGTCGGTAGTGAGGAAAGGTCTGCCATAAAGGAGTTCAAAGGGACTACTCTGCACCAAATTAGCTCTAGTGGCTATTCTAATTCGATTGAGTTCAGTGGGGAGTGCATGGACCCCATCAATCTTTGCTTCCTCAAAGAGTTTGGTAAGGGTCTTTATCAGGATCTGGCTTATGCATTTTTCTTTCCTGGGTACTGAGGACACCAGGTGGAATGAAGGTAGTAGGTTATACCCAAAGCATTAGGGAATAGTCTGTGAGGTGAAGGCAGGACCATTATCATTTCAATAATGTAATCTGAGAAGGCCAACCCTAGGAATTACCTCACTAAGAGGGGTTTTTTGTTACATCCTTTTTCTGCTCTGCTGGGCAATGCCTTGACCCATCCAGTAAAGGCATCTACAAAACCTGAGGAACTCTATACATTATATCTTTTGCAAGCTAGTAGGTTGATAAAATCTATTTACCAATGTTTCCCCAGGACCTCAATGGAATGAAAATCTCAAACCTTTTTCCAAAACTCCAAATTCTTTATTTTTTTACTTTTAACAATCTTTTTTTAAAAATTTGAGTTCCCACCCCTACCCATTCTTATCATGAAAGTAAGAAAGGAGATGTCCTGTGTACTTATGAAATTATATAAAACATATTTCCATATTAGCTACTTTGCAACAACATCAACAAAAAAAGGCTAGAGAAAAAAAGAAATTGAAAAAAAAGTATTCTTTGGTCGACATTGAAACACCATCTTTCTCTGGAGGTAGAGAGCATTTTTCTCCATCATAAGCCCTTTGAAATTTCCTTAGATCACTGTATTGATCAGGATAACTAAGTTATCAGTCTCTTGTGAAGGTAGAATTAACTCTCCTGTTGTTTATTAAACAAATCAAGAAATTTAAGTACTAATAGACACTAAGTGAGTTTGAAAGTCACTTACTAGATTAGAGTAAGCTCTCACCTCCGAAGGTCACTGCACCCCCCCCACCACACACACACGCGCACACACACACACACACACACACACACACACACACACACACACACGTAGTGCGAGGGAAATTGAAAGACTGTGATTCGTTCCCCTAAAGTGGGAAGAGCCACAGGAAGTGACATTGAGAAATCTGTTTTAAAGAGGCCAGCTCCAGGATTTAGTCATTCTCTCTGTGTTGGTGAGCTGGCCTGGAGAAGGGGACCTTTTCCCTGAATCCTGAATTGGACTTGCGGTGGAGAGTGGTGGAGTGATTCCTTCCTTGGTTCTTTGGTGAGAAGACCCTCTCTGCTCATTGGCACTTCAGTGGGACATTCCCTTCAGCATGAGTTCTTGATTCTTGGCAGTCTTTGCTTTATGTGCTTTGAAGGTTCTTGTAGGATTCTTTAGCTTTTCCTGGTTCTTTGGATTTAGGTTTCCTAATTAGGACTTGAATTCTGGTGAGATTTCCTTTTGGATTTGCATCTGAAGTCTGGAGAAATTAGGACTAAACTTAGGGTATTGATAGGTAGGCAGTACTTTCTGTCTCTTTATCTAAAATTTTCCACTTTCACTCTTTTTACCTCTTTGCAAATGAAGTTGCTAATAGTCATTTTGACTTAAGCTGCAATATTTTTGAATTGGCGACCACAATATTATTTTAGAATTCTCATATTTATCATAAAACCTAAATTCAAGTTCTTACACTGTTGAGATAATTTTAATCATAACAACTGGATATTGGTACACTATTAAAGAAGAATAGCTACGTCCTTCACAGTTGATCTTCATACAATGTTGCTTTTACTGTGTACAATGTTCTCCTGATTCCACTTACTTCACTTTCTATTAGTTCCTGGGGGTCATTCCCAGGATTTCTAAAAGCATCTTGCTCATCATTTCTTATAATACATTAGCACTGGCTAGGCAGCTGTAAAGCAATGGTCAATGAACTCCCCATTTAGTCCAAAGACCTCAAATTCTTATACTCAAAAAACAATCAAATATGTCCAAAAATAAAACTATAACCAAAAAAATATAAATAACCAAGAAACAACCAAAATTGGGTAATGTAATTTCCAATTGGAGGAACGTTTAGGGGCTTTAAAAGCTGGGAGATGGAAGAGGCAGGTTTCAGGGTCTTCTATTCATCAAATGAAAAGAATGGAGGTGGGCAGAGGGGAGAGTCAGCTAGGTTGCTCAGTAGGTAGAGAGTCAGGTCTGGAAATGGGAGGTCCTGAATTCAAATCTGGCTTCAGAAACTTCCTAGCTATGCAAACCTGGACAAGTTATTTAACCCCCATTGCCTAGTCTTTACTACTCTTTTGCCTTAGAACCAATTTTGAGAGAGAAGGGTAAGGATTTACAAAACAAGAAAAGAAAACAATGCTGATTAATTATATTGGCCTGTATATATGAAACAATAGATGATTTATATAACCTAGTTTCTCTTGACAGGCTAACAGAAAAACAACAAAATAAAAAAGAGAGTACTTGTGACAGCACAAGGTAGAGTCTGTTTACAAGAAAGAATCTGATTGGTCCTTCTCATTCTCACAACAAACTAAATGCATTTTGTGTCTCATCTTTATTTTATCTCAACTGAAAAGTGATATCAGAAATACAACTACCAGACTGTGAGGCCCCGTGGAAGAATACCTCTTCTTGTCTACTTGGTTATAGGCTAATGGATTAGTTGCCAAGTTTGGCAAATGGGTTCTTCCAGATTTCTGTATGGTGTTTAGTTTTTATCCTTTACATTAGTTCTTCCTCTAAACTGAGTGAGAGTGATACCTAATGATCTTTTCTTATTATGTTATTTTTATTCTGATTATGAAGATATGATAGACCTTCTTGAATAAGTGATTAATGGGAGAGTTGGCTGGCCTCTCCCCCTTAATCAAAAAGTGAGTTCAGACAAAGTAAGAAGGGAAAACAACTAAGTGCAGGAGCCATCTGGGGGTAGGGGTGAGGTGGGAGGCAAGAAGAATGTCTGACCAAACCAAAATCAGGTGGAACAGAATCCAGCTCTATCCAGCATAGGCAGCATCCAGAAAAAAAAAAGCTGTAAGCCTCCCCAAAGCAAGCCAGTCAGGTTACCCCCATGCATATATGGCAATGTAGCAAATAAAAAGGGTGTTGTGGTCAGAGTTACAAGTATTTATGGATAAAATGAGAGAGAGAGAGAGAGAGAGAGAGAGAGAGAGAGAGAGAGAGAGAGNGAGAGAGAGAGAGAGAGAGAGAGAGAGAGAGAGAGAGAGAGAGAGAGAGAGAGAGAGAGAAGCAGAGAAAGACAAGAGACAGAGAGATTGGTTTCCTTTAAGGCAAGATCAGCTTGAATAGAACTGATTGTTCATCTGACTGGGTTAGGCCCTGTATGGCAATGGCTCCCCATAGATCATGAGCTGAAGGAAAGGGACCCCTATGAGTTCCCCACTTGGGAAAATCTCTCCCAGCTCATTTGCTTTCATAAGTCATGCCAGTGTGGCAACATTTTTCTGTCTCTTCCCCCTTTACTAGGAAAGCCCAAGACGACAGTTGCTCTACCACTTTGTGATCCACTGCAAATGCTGACTGACATGCTGATGCCAGGGGGCATCAGGTCTTATACCCAAAGGCAGCTAGGATACCCCACTCACCAAGTAGGCCCCATTATAAGAAGCTTGGAGAAGAGCTCCCCACTCTCCAGGAACAGAGACAAATATTAACATATATAGACAAAGGTCACAAAATAAGTTGGAAAAAAATTAAAAGGGAAAAAACAAGTCAGGAGCATATAGAAAGTTACGTTTGTGACAGGAAAGATCAAAAGAAACTCAGCAGAGCATAAAAATGATAAAATGGATACATGTGAAAAGCATCAAAGAAAAATGTAGGATGGTGTCAGACCCAAAAAGATCTCCTAGAGGAGCTCAAAAAGCTTTTTGAAAATAAAATAAGGGGCAGCTAGTGGCACAGTGGTTAGATAGCCAGACTTGTGGTAAGGATAACCTCAGTTCAAATCTGGTCTCAGATATTTCCTACCTATGTGACCACCCTGTGCAAGTCATTTCACCTTGTTTACATAATCCTTACTCTTCTTTCTTAAAGTTTATATTGTTTTTTTTTTCAATTTATTTATTAGTTTCGTGGCTTTCTTAAATTCAGCTTTCATTAAATCTCACCTTTAGTTTTTCAGATTTCTAATTTGGTTTTTAGTTGGGGATTTTTTTTAAACCCTAAACTTCCATCTTGGAATCAATGCTGTGTATTGGTTTCAAGGCAGAAGAGTGGTAAGGGCTAGGCAATGGGAGTCAAGTGACTTGACCAGGGCCACACATCTGGGAAGTGTCTGAGGTCAAATTTGAACCTATATGATCTCCTGTCTCTAGGTCTGGCTCTCAGTCAGATCTGAACCTAGGATCTCCTGTCTCTAGGCCTGGCTCTCAATCCACTGAGCTACCCAGCTGCCCCCAAAGTTTATATTGTAACAAAAAAGTAAAAGGTTGGTTTTTTAAATCAGAGAAATAGGGAAAAAATTGGAAAAGAGATGACAGTATTGAGGAGACAGTATTATCATAAAAAAAGAGTCAACAGTTTGGTAAAACATACACAAAAAGCAACTAAGGAAACAACACCCCCAAACTATAATTGGTCAAATGAAAAAGAAATGAAAGAATTGACTAAATGGAAAAGAAGATACAAAAGCTCAAAAGAAAACAATTTTCTAAAAATTAGAATTTACCAAAGGGAAACTAATGACTCCCCAAGATATCAAGATATAATCAAACAAAATCAAAAGAATGAATAATAGAAGAAAATGTGAAATATCTTATTGGAAAAACAACTGACCCTGAAAATAGGTACAAGAGAAATTATCTAAGAGTTTTTGAACTATTTGAAAGTTGCAATAAAAAAGTCTATTGTACAAAAATATCTATAGCCATATTCTTTGTGGTGGCAAAAATTTGGAAAATGAGGATATGCTCTTCAATTGGGGAACAACTGAACAAATTGTCATATCCATTGGTGATGTAAGCAAAGGACTAATTACCTGGAGGAATTCCATGTGAACTGGAATGACCTCTAGGAATTGATGCAAAATGAAAGGATCAGAACCAGGAGAACATTATACACAGAGATGGATACACTGTGGTATAATCAAATGTAATGAACTTCTCTACTAACAGCAATGCAATGATCCAGGGTGACCGGGAGGGATCTATGAGAAAGATGCTATCCAAATTCAGAGGAACAACTCTGGGAGTGGAAACACAGAAGAAAAACAACTGCTTGATCACATGGGTTGATGGGTAAATGATTGGGGATATTGACTCTCAACAATCACCCTAGTGCAAACATCAATAATATGGAAATAGATCTCAATTAATGACACATGTAAAACCCAGTGTCACTGCACATTGGCCATGGGAGAGAAATGGGGGGGAGGGCAAGGAAAGAACATGAATCATGTAACCATGGAAAAATATCCTATATTAATTAACTAAATGAAAATTTAAAAAGATAAAAAAAGAGTCTAAATACCATATTACAAGAAATTATTAAGGAAAACTGCCTGATATTCTCAAATGAGAGGGAAAATAGAAAACTGAAAGTATCCAGTGATCATCTCTTGAAAGAGATCCCAAAATTAAAACTCCCAAGTCTATTATAACCAAATTCCAGAGCTTCCAGGCCAAGGAGAAAATACTACAAGTGGCCTAAAATAAAAATTTAAATGTCCTGGAGCCACAGTAAGGAATACACAGGACCTAGTAACTTTTTTTAAATTATTTTTTATTTATTTTAAACCCTTAACTTCTGTGTATTGGCTCCTTGGTGGAAGAGTGAAGTGGGCAATGGGGGTCAAGTGACTTGCCCATGGTCACACTGCTGGGAAATATCTGAGATTGGATTTGAACCTAGGACCTCCCATCTCTAGGCCTGACTCTCAATCCACTGAGCTACCCAGCTGCCCCTCCCTAGTAACTTTTATATTAAAGGAATTGGAGGACTTGGAATATGATATATTCCAGAAGGCAAAGGCGCTAGAATTGCAATGCAGAATAACCTACCCAGTAAAACTAAACTTAATGCTTCAGGGGAAAAATGTATTGAAAGATAGAGTAGAGGACTTATAAAGCATTCCTGATGAAAAGACCAGAGCTTAACAGAAAATTTTGATGTTCAAATACAAGACTTGAGAGAAGCATAAAAATGATAAACATATAAGTGAAAACTTAAGGAATTTAATAAGATGAACCAGTTTATAATTCTTCATAGGAAGATGATACTTGTAACTCTTAAAAAAACTTTTACCTTCTGCTTTAGAATTGGTATGAAGTATCAGCTCCAAGTCAGAAGAGCAGTAATGGCTAGGCAAAATGAGATCAAGTAACTTACCCAGGGTCACACAGAAAGCGTCTGAAGCCGAATTTGAACCCAGGTCCTCCTGATTCTAAGTCTGGCACTCTACCCACTGAACCCCCTATCTGCCCCTGATACTTGTAAATCTTAAGAATTTCATCAACAGTTTGAAGAGTAAGTCAAATAGGATGGGATGAAATAAAAAAAAATTAAGGGATGAGAAAGAGGACTGCATGGGGAAAAGAGGGAATGAAAGATCAAGATGAATTACTTCACATGTGGACTCATGAACAAGTTAACATAATGAAGGGGAAGATAGGGGCAGGGTGTGCAATGCTGAAACCTTATTCTCATTGGAATTGGCTCAAAGAGGAATAATATCCACACTCAAATGACTTGCCCTCTAGGGAAGGTAGAGGATAGAGGGGGGGGAATGGACAGGGAGGGGTGACTTGAGAGATGAGAGGGTGAATCAGGGAAGGTGGTGGTCAGAAACAAAACATTTGTGGTCAGGGAAAGGCTGAAACGAGAGAGAAGGATAAACAGCAGGGAAATGAGATGGAGTAAAACACATAATTAGTCATCATAAAACAGAAGTAAGTATCAGAGTGGAATTAAAAACCAGAATCCGATAATTTTTTTTAAAATAAGAAATATACTTGAAGCAGAGAGAAAAAGGTAAAAGGCTGGCTGAAAATTTGTTATGCTTCATCTAATGAAAAAGTAGTGAGTTTAGAAATCATGATCTCTAGTTAAGCAAAAGTAAACATAGACATAATTTTAAAAAGGTAAAAAAGAGACAGCAAGGTAGCTCTGTGGATTGAGAAGTGAGACTTAGAGAAGGAGGTCCAAGGTTCAAATCAGGGCTCAGATACTTCTTAGCTGTGTGACCCTGGGCAAGTCATTTAATTTCCATTGCTTAGCCCTTACTCTTCTGCTTTGGAACCAATATGCAGTATTGAGTCTAAGAAAAAGATAAGTTTTTTAATATAAGGAAAGAAACTACATCTTGATAAAAGGTATCTTAGAAAATGAAGCAATATCAGTGCTAAACCTATATGTATCAAATGGTATAGTGTCCAAATGCCTAAAGGAGAAGATAAATGAATACAGGAAGAAATTAAACTATATTAGAGGGGGACCTCAACTTTCCCCTCTTAGAATTAGATATATCTAACAAAAAAAGAAGTAAAGGAGGTGAATAGAATTTCAGAAAAAAAATAGATATGACAGATCTCTTGAGAAAGACCTAAGGGGAATAGAAATTAGTATATTTTCTCTCACTAACACATAGCACCTACACAAAAAGTTGCCATTCATTAGGCCATACAAACCTCACAAACAAATGCAGAAAAAGAGAAATATTAAAAACATACATAATAAGAATTATATTCAATAAAGGGCTGCAGAAATAAAGTTTAAAAATTAATTAGAAACTTAATAATTTAATCCTAAAGAATGAGTAGGACAAAGAACAATAATTTCATTAAAGAGAATGACATAGGGGTAGCAGCGTGGCTGAGAGGATTGAGAAGCAGGCCTAGAGACAGGAGGTCCTAAATTCATATCTGGCCTCAGACACTTCCTAGCTGTATGATCCTGGGCAAGTCATTTAACTCCCATTGCCTAGCCCTTACTACTCTTCAGCCAAGGTACCCATACATCATATTGATTCTAAGGTGGAAGATAAGGGATTAAAAACATTTTTAACTAAAAAGAGAATGACCCAAAAGGAGAAAACATTTCAAAATTCATGAGATGTAACTCTTACAATACTTAGGGGAAATTTTACCCCCTTCTAAATACTTGCACCAATAAAATAAAGAAAAGGGGAGATCAATGAATTAGACATGCAACTAAAAATAATTTTAAAAGAACAAAATTTTAAAATCCAATTAAACACCAAAAGGGAAATACTAAAAATCAAAGGAGAGATTAATAAAGTTGAAAGTAGGAAAATCATTGAATAACTGAGAAAAATAGTTATTTTATGAAAAAAGCAATACAATGGAAAAATCAATGATTGTTAATTTTTTAAAGAAAACAACTACCAGTATCAAAAATGATAAGAATGAATTGATCACCAAAGAAGAGAGTTATGAAAGCAATTATTAGAAACTCTTTTGCATGAATATAAGCCAATGAATCTGGAAAAGCAAGTAAAATTTGAATGGCATACCATTTGGTGCATGTATATTTGTAATTGATATGACTTTATTGCGTATGGGACTGTGAAAATTAAACCTCTTTTTGGACTCAGAAGCAACCTTTTGATTTTACTGCAAAAAATCTTACATCTGATCCTCTGAGTGGTCTTTGAGGCCCTTGATGGAGTCCTCTCTTCTGTTGTCTTCATTGCTAGGAGATGCTGTAGATTCATTGTGTAGCCATTCCAAACATGGCATGGTTACTCCTGGTGTCCAGTAGATCTGCCTCTCATCTGGACTGTCTGAGTCTGGCAATCAAAGAGGCTTTGGAAAGGGATGTTATGATGAGCACAACTGGTAGGGGAGAAAGAAAGTCAGACTATTCCTGTGTGAGTGAAATAAATTTAAGTGTGTTTTTCTCAAAGTAAAGCA
>NW_025356689.1:0-3939 GCF_016433145.1 Gracilinanus agilis | reverse complement strand
ATATATATATATATATATATATATATATACACACACACCATAACTTGTTCATCCATTCCCCAATTGATGGGCATTCCTTCAGTTATCAGTTCTTTGCCACCACAAAAAGAACTGCTAAAATATTTTAGAATATACAGTTCCTTTTGCTTTTGCCTTGATCACTTTAGAAAATAAACCTGGGGGCAGCTGGGTAGCTCAGTGGATTGAGAGCTAGGCCTAGAGACAGGAGGTCCTAGGTTCAAATACGGCCTCAGACACTTTCCAGCTGTGTGACCCTGGGCAAGTCACTTGACCCCCATTGCCTACCCTTACCACTCTTCCACCTATAAGTCAATACACAGAAGTTAAGGGTTTAAAAAAAAAAGAAAAGAAACCTAATATTGGTATTATTGGGTCAAAAGTAGACACAGTTTTATAACTGAATATAATTCCAGATTGCTCTCCAAAATGGGCAGATCATTTTGCAGTTCTAGTAACAATGTATTAGTGTCCCTATTTTTCCACATTCCCTCCAATATTTGTTATTTTGCCCTTTAATCATTTTATTCAATCTCATAGTTATGAGATGATATTTCAAAGTTGTTTTGTTTTGTCTACTTATCTACTTATTCATTTCTTACCATATGCAACATGTCCAGATTCCCTCTATGCATAAACAAAAGAACAAAACACTTTCATTTGAGATTTATAGCTGACACTATACAAATGCTTATTCCTTTCCTTTCTCCCTTTAGTCACTAAAGGTCAAAATCTTGGAGTCATTCTTGAGTCATCATTCTTCTCAGCAATATCCAACCAACTGCCAAATCTTATTGACTCCAGCCCACTATATTTCTCATGACTGTCTCCTTCTCTCAACTCCCCTGGCTACCACTCTAATTCAGGTCCTTATCATTTATCACCTTGTCTGCTACAATAACCTCATAATTGGTCTCTCTACTTCCAGGTCCCCTCCTTTCCAATCGGTATTTTGCAATCTGTTCAATTGACTTTCCTAAAGCATGGATCCCATCATTTCACTTCCCTACTAAAGAAGTTTTATGGGCTCTCTATCACTTCTATAACAAAATACAAAGTCTTATAAGGCCCTTCATAATTTGGCTCTATTTTTCTAGATTTAATCACATTACTCCTCCATATAAACCTTACGTTCCAGTCAAATTGTTTTCCTTGCTGTTGCTCATACTGCCATTTTGTTTCTCATCTCTGTGCCTTAGCACAGCATGTTTCTTGCTATTTGGTATATGTGGTCATTTTGAGACTCTCTCAGGTGGAAAAGGGATCCGGATCTGGACATAGATCTTAGGGTCTTCCTCAACCCCCTCAATCCACCACCACCCAGCCATTAGAAGTTAGATTAAGCCTGATCATATTCTCTAGACCAGTGATTCCCAAAGTAGGTGCCACCGCTCCCTAGTGGGTGCTGCAGTGATCCAGGGGCGCGGTGATGGCCACAGGTGCATTTATCTTTCCTATTAATTGCTATTAAAATTAAAAAAAATTATTTCCAGAGGGCTAATATTTTTTTCTGGGAAGGGGGCAGTAGGCCAAAAAAGTTTGGGAACCACTGCTCTAGAATAACCAAATTTAAGGGAAAAGATAGATATGATTCCAGCATTATATTCTTCTCTCTGAGGAGAGCAGAGTAGTCTTGGGCCCCAAATCTTCTGCTTCTCTTCCTGGCAGGAATTAAAGACTTCCTTAGACAAGAGTGGGGAGAGAAGAGGCTAAAGATCCCTATTCTGCTTCCCTTCAAGTAATACTATGACACTTCCATGCTACAGGGGATTGGACAGCCTTTACAACACCTGAGCCCTCCTACACATGTGGGGCTCCTTACTACATAAATTATTATGACTAAAGTGCTGTACCTCCAATACGCATGTATTAGCCTATACTGAATTTCCCTTATCTTTGTTTCAACTTCCAATGCAGTCTCTTCGCTTTTTGACTCTCTGCTCCCCTTTATTTTTCAGTGTTTCTATGTCTCTCTCCTCTTTTGCCTCTTTTCATATGATTATGACTCTGCCCTTCTCAGTGTTTTTCTCCCTTGTCTGTCTGTCTGCCTATCTTTATCTTTCTCTCAGTTAAATGACCACAATGTAGAACTGTAAGAGATTTAATATTCTTTTTTGTATTTCTTTAATGACGGCTCTAGATCTTAATCTTAAAAGCTAGGGATGGAATATTTTATATTTTTCTTTTTAAAGAAATGAAGTTAATTGCTTTATAGTTTTGTCTGTCCCCTGATGGATATTTTATCTTCCTCTTCTGGGTCAGCAACCCTTAAAAGAAAAAGGTCCCCACCCCTGAGTGAAGTTAAGAGAATATAAATGTCTGCCTGCATCCATCACTCATGATTCCCCAACAGGCAGAGAATTTTATGAAAATCAAACAAAAAGGGGCTGAGAGAGGTGGCAATTTAAGTTCAGCTCACTTGAGGTCTGGTTTTCATTAAATGTGCTAGATGATTAGGTCAGGCCAACTGTCTGATTTCTGGTAGACTTTCCTGGATGCTTTTAGGTAAAAGGTGAAAAAGCGCACACAAGGGGTCAGAAACATTATTTTCACATTTGAAGTATTTGGAGGACTGTCTGTGGCTGGTAAGGCATACCAAAGACCCCCCCCCCCAGTGTGGTTTATATCTATGATGGGGAAGAGGATAGCATCAGAGAAAGAACAAAACGACTGTGGGAGAATGATGACAGAACAAAGAAGAGAAAAAAGAATGACAATTAATTTCACTTCTATTTACTCTTCCAAGGAGAATGCCCCTTTAACTGTAAAAAATAAAACAACAATAGCTAATGGGGAACTGAAACTCAAGGTAAATACGGAGATATCAAGAAAGGATCTAGTTTTTCTTGTTGAGTTCAAGTCATCATGTCTATGGAAACTACTTCCCAGGCAGTCTGAAGGACTTGCCAGAGATGATTGCTAAGTCCCTATCTGTGATCCTTAAGAAGTCATCCAGTGGAGGCACAAGAATAGTAAAAGGCAAATGTTATCTCAAGTTTTAAAAGAAAAGACAGGGAATGGAGTTTGTAAGTTATAGATCTGCCAATATGAATTTTCATTTCTGGCAAAATTCTTAAAAGGGATGGGTTATTGGTTATCCAGGAAAGGGAAGTGATCACAAAGAACCACTATGGCTTCATCAAAGGTGAAGACCTTTGGTCTTGGCAGACTGATCTCTATCTTTTTTTGACAAGATTGCTAGACTGATAAATCAGGGGAATGTGGTTAATATCATTTATGAAAACATTTTACAATTT
Organism: Gracilinanus agilis; assembly: GCF_016433145.1. Classification (NCBI taxonomy): domain Eukaryota; kingdom Metazoa; phylum Chordata; class Mammalia; order Didelphimorphia; family Didelphidae; genus Gracilinanus; species Gracilinanus agilis. The sequence continues at coordinate 664 of NW_025356689.1, read as the reverse complement.
CTACCATCCTATTCCTGTGGACTGGAGTCAGAAGGACCTGAATTCCAATTCAACCTTAGACATTAGATACGTGACCCTGGGCAAAATACTTCATCTCTGCCTCAGTTTCTTCATGTGTGAAATGGGGGTGATAATAGTTCCCAGGGTTGTTGTGAGGATCAAATGAGATAATAATTACAAAGTGCTTAGTTCAGAGCCTGGCCCTTATATATAAATGTTAGTTTATTATTATTAGAGCTATATGGATATATGCTAGACCTTAGCATAGTTAAATGGTATCAGAAGTGATTGGATGACTGGACCAAAAAAGTAATTAACAATACTTTGATGTTACTTTCAAAGGAGGCCTCTAGTAGTTTCATCCTATTTTTAAAAATGTTTTATCAGTGGTCTGAGTCATTGGATTTAATTGTTTATCAGATAACTGATGATGGAAATGACACAAATAAGAAGCATTTGTTTTTTGGAGAAAATTCAGAAATTGCCAAATGGCTTAATATAAAAGAGGATCTTTGAACTGAAAGTGTGTATTTGCTGGCTTCACAACAAAATAAAAAGGAATAAATAACTGAATACTGGCCCTTCGTGGCTACAGAGAACAGGGATAATTAAATGTGCTGGATGTTAGAACCAGGACCTAAAATATATATATATATATGTATAT
>NW_025356688.1:0-1512 GCF_016433145.1 Gracilinanus agilis | reverse complement strand
TCTTAATTTTTCAGAACTTTTACTTTGTTAGGATTTTTTATTTGTTATTTAAATTTTTAACTTGTATATTTAATTCATTTATTTCTTCCTTCTCTCTTTTGTTCACAGGTGTTTAGAGATACACAATTCCTCCTCAAAAATGCTTTAGCTGCATCCCAGGTTTGTTGTGTTGTCTCATTACTTTATATTCTTAATGAATTTTTCCATTATTTCTATCATTTGTTTTTTTTGGACCACCAGTTCTTTGGAATCATGTCATTTAGGTTTTAATTACTTTAAAATTCCTGAGGGCCTTTTGTTGAGCAGAATTTTATTATATTATGATTAACTAATCATATTTTCAGTATTTTTATCTTCCTTCATTTTTAATAACGTGTTTATGTCTTTATTCATGGCCAATTTCAAGTATAGGTGTAATATAGAACTGAAACATATATCAATTCTGTTCTATATCCATTCAATAATCACCTGAGATCTAGCGTCTCAAATTTTTCTAAAATTCACTTCAGGTCCTAATTTCTTCCTTGTTTATCTCTTGGTTAAATCTATCTTGATTTGAAAGAGGTACATTAAAGTGTCTCATGCTATAATTCAGCATATATTTCTCCCTCCAATTTGATGAACTTTTCCTTTAAGTATTTAGTTACTGTTGTTAAATATATATTAAGTAATGATACTGAGGCATTATCCATTGTGCTTTTGAGAATAATGTAATTTTCCTGATTATCTTTTTAATTTATTTATTTTTTTGTAGGTTATCTGAAATCATGATTGCTACCCTTTTTGCATTCAAATGAAGCATAATAGATTTTGTTCTGATCTCTCATTTTATCTCTATGTGAATTTGTGTTTCAAATATGTTTCTTTTTTTTTTTTAACCCTTACTTTCCATCTTGGAGTCAATACTGTGTATTGGCTCCAAGGCAGAAGAGTGGTAAAGGCTAGGCAATGGAGGTCAAGTGACTTGCCCAGGGTCACACAGCTAGGAAGTGTCTGAGGTCAGATTTGAACGTAAGACCTCCCATCTCTAGGCCTGGCTCTCAATCCACTGAGCAACCCAGCTGCCCCCTCAAATATGTTTCTTACAAATAACATATTGCCAGATTCTATCTTCTAATCCATTCTGCAATTTTTTTCATTTTATGGATGAATCCATCCCATCACATTCATATTTATGATCAATTGTGTATTTCCCTCCATTCTGTCTTTTTGTAGTGTTTCCTCTCATTACGCCCACATTCTTTTGTACAAATAAGGGAAGATAGTAGAAGGGAGAGAATTTTTCTGACATTTGTGATCTCATACATGAAACAATGTTTTCTGTCTTTCAGTTCTTCTCCTTACCCCTAGATCTCAGTCATTCATTCTTTCTTTCCTTTTAATTCTACCTTCACATGCCCATCACCACCATTTAAAAAATTTGTTTTATTGATCATCTATACTTAAGAAAGTGATGAAGGAAAAGGTTAATAATACAAATTAAACTTCTCTTCTCTAATTTTTTCTTTTTTT
>NW_025356687.1:0-4087 GCF_016433145.1 Gracilinanus agilis | reverse complement strand
CCCCAAACTGTCATTTTTGTTTTTCTATTTCCAGTGCCCAGCACACAGAAATTCTTAATGCGTGTTGAATGAATGAATGACTCAATCAATAGCTACCTCACTAGATAGCTAACGCAAGTAATTGTTGTTATTCTTTTGTGGTGCTTTGGGTCACCAGAGAAGAAATTGGATCCCTTCGTAAATCACATGGAGTGGATAGGAAAAAAAAAATCTAATAATGTGATGTCTGCTTTAATTTGAATAAATTCTTCTCTGGAAGAATTCAGTCTGTAGCCTTGCATCTGCATATCCAAGTTAAGAGACCCAGGGAGAGGTTGGAGGAGAAGACTATGCATATCCTGGTGTTCATAAAAATACATTTGTTTTCCCATGCTCCCTCTGGGGCTTCAATCTAGTTCAATTATAGAGTAGAAGGCGGTTCCTTGAGACCATTCAGAGAAATCATAGAATATGAGAACTCCGGGTCCTTAGAGATCATCTAGCCTAGTCCCTTCATGACGTGAGGTGAGAAACTGAGAGATAGAGAGGGCAAGTGACCTACGAGTTATGTTAATCCATCTACCTCTGTATCATCTCATATGATAATTTTCTGGGAGATGGTGCCCCAAGACATAGTGGTCAACCTGCTTAGGTTCTGTTATCTTCTGCAGAACAGCAGAAAGGAAAATGGAGATGTTTAGAGATGCCGAGTTCACAATTAGTGAACAAGGTATAGCATTTATTACATTATCATACAAGGTATAGATTGTTTCTGGGGAATCCTTGATGTGGGGGGGTTGATGGTGTACTGAGCAATTTGGACCACATGTGGAGGGTCATTGGTTTTTTTACATTTCTCTGTCACTTCTTCCAAGTTTCCCCAGGAAATACAACTGGAAGATGGTTCTGAGCAAGGGATCTTAGGACCATACATATAGAGCTACAAAGGATCTCAGGACATCACATCTAATTTTTTCACTCTACAGATGAGAAAACTGAGGCCCAAAGAGGCCATGATTTGTCTTCAGGGTCTCATGGGTAGAAAGTGGCTGAAGCAAGACTTGAACCTCCACCTCCTTGTCTCAGCCTCCTGGCTTCTCTGGCTTCCTTCAGGTCTCAGATAAAATCCCATCTTTTCAAAGAAGCCTTTCCTTAGCCCCCTGTGAATGGGAATGCCTTTTTTTCTGTGATTATTGCAAATTTAGCCTATCTATATATCTTGTTTGCCCATCATCTTCTGTGATGCACTTTCCTGGTAGCTTCTGGACTTAATTGACATGGCTTCCTCAGAGCAGAAAAAGTCCACCCATGAGAAACTGGGGCCTTTCAGACTCAATAGATGATCACAGATTCATGAGACTTACCCCAAGACCACATGAATTGCCACACTTTCCCTTGCTGACCACACATTTTCATATGGAGACAAGATTGAATGGGGAGGGACTGATCTACTCGATAAGTATTTATCTGTTCTATGTTATGGCTAAGTAAACTTCCTTTTGTCACCCACTGAAAGAATTTATTCCATTACATCATGGAACCTGGACCTGCCTGAGTCAAGCTTACATCTAACAGGAGAACATGGATAGAACTAAACAGGACAAGGTTTGGATTGTTGCAGTCTGCCCTGCTGGAGGAGGCATCCATGTTGATAGCATCACGGATCCATCATTACCTCAAAATAAAAGCACTAGAAAGGGCAATGACCATGCCACTGAAAATATATAGGAAGAGTAGAAATTCTCAAGTGAGGTAGTCTCAAAAACCCTTTTTGTAAAAAAAAAAAGAAAAAAAAAAGAATCTTACCTTCTATCTTAGAATTGAGACTAAATATCAGTTCCAAGGAGGAAGAGTGCTGAAGACTAGAAAACTGGGACCAAATGACTTGCCCAGGGTCATACGGCTAGAAAATCTGAGGCCAAATTTGGACCTAGGACCTCCTGTCTCTAGACTTGGCTCTCTATCCATAGAGCCACCTAGTTGCCCCTGGAAATCTTGGTACCCTTAAAAATTTTGAGGACCACCCCCTCAGGGAATTTTTATTTATGTGGGTGATAGATATTAACTAGCTCGATGACCTTGGGCAAGTCACTTAACCCCTGTTTGTAAAATAAAGACAATAATATTACTCTTACCACCCAGGGTTGTTGTGAAGATAACATAAGATAATATTTGTAAAGTACTTAGTACAGTACCCGGCACATAGTAAATGCTATATAAATGTTAGCTAATATCATTATTATTACTATATGGCAATATTTATCATATTTGAAATGAAATCATCTTAGAATTATTATGAAAATAATTTTGACCTTCTCAGGTCCCCTGAAAGGATCTCAAAACCCCCCAGGGGTCTCTAGACCACACTTTGAGAATCAGTGATTTAGAGCATAAGGCCAATGAAGGAAGCACTTTGGATCCTTTGAAAGTGGCATCATGCTATTGTATTTTGTCATTCTCCACTTAGGGAGGAGCCCCTACAACATGCCAGGCTCACAGCTGCCTCCTTTTAGGCACAGTCACCGCAGACCATGTGCCCCACAGACAGAACACCCTCTGACTTGCTCTGCTCTCCATTGAAAAACCACAGGCTGTCCTGCCCAACTTCTGACCTACCTTGAAGGCTACGCCAGATTCCTCCAACTTACCCAGAAATTCCAGATGGAGACAGGAGGATAGGAATGGGGGATGCTTTGTGCAATCCTAGGGAACTTGTGGATGTTCTGTCCAAGCCCCAGAACATTTGGGCATTTGATCTGTATTTAGAAAGGAAATGCGGACCTTCGTCAATCTCCGTTTTATCGGGATACCCTTGGAGACCATCTTGCCCAACCCTCTCATTCCGTGTAAGAAAGGGAGAAAGGGACTTGCCGGGCATCTCAGTTAGTGCCGGTAGAGGCAGGATTTGAACTGAGATCCTCTGACTCCATAACCATCTACTGTTTTTTACATCGTGCCCCCCTGCTTCCATGTTTACCTCAGGGTCTCTGTTGCGTGGGCTTGCTTTGTAAAGCAATGATAAAAAGTGAAGCCGCCTTAGAATGAAGTCCTTTTCAGAGTCAGGAACTAGATCCTCTTGGAGAGGGTTCTCTATGGACCTCCCCCCCCCACACACACACACACACATTCTGCTCTTTGGTCAGTAGCTTTCCAGGGAGGCTCCAGGCCTTTGTCCAGACAGACAGACCATGCCCAGATTGGATCATCTGGATGGATGGCTCCCCTAGTGGTCCAGATTGGGCTGAAGGCTCCCGATGGGCCCAGAAGAGGATTGTCTTTTCTCCCATCACTCTTCTTCCCCAAGTCACCTGGCTGCCCATCTTGAGTCCCACTCGGTCCACAGTTCGATGGAGCAGAGGCCCCCGACACACCCAGAACCCCTATTCCTGCCAGGAAGGCCCGGACCCAGAGGATGCCGGTGGCCCTGGGCAATAATCAAGTTGACCAGAGGGAGGGAGGAAGGGCCAGCTCTAGGGAGGGCCGGGGGCTGGCGAATTCTTGGGAGAGTTCATTAGCCTCAGGTGCGGGTGCGAGCAGGCGAGGGGAAGCCCCTTCATTTAGGCCCACAGCCCTGTCAGGGAGTAGCCAATGGCGAGGGAGGCTGGTCCCAGGCCTGCGGCTCCAGCTGTCACCCTGAGCGATGAATTACATGCTATAAGAAGGTGTTGACAGGAGCAGCTGGACATGAGAGAGTGATGAAAAGAGAACAAAATTCATTCCGAGTTCAGACAGACTAGCTCGTTAGGGAGAAAGGAGAGGGGGCTAGAGCAGCGGCAAGTGCTCCACCTTCTGGGCAGAGGAGAGAAGGAGAGGAGGGGAGGGGAGCTCAGGGAAGGGGAGGAAGAGAGGAGATGGGGAGAGGAGCAGAGAGAAGAAGAATAGAGGGGGAGAGAGAAGGAAGGAGAGAAAATAGAGGGGAAGAGGAGAGAGAAGCAGAGGGGAGAGGAATAAAGGGAGAGAGAGGAGGAAAGGGGAGAGGAATAGAAGGGGAGAAAGAAGGAAAGAGAAAATAGAGGGGAAGGGGAGAGAGAATCAGAGGGGAGAGGAATAAAGGGAGAGAAAGGAGGAAAGGGGAGAGGAATAGAAGGGGAGAAAGAAGGAAAGAGAA
>NW_025356686.1:0-1233 GCF_016433145.1 Gracilinanus agilis | reverse complement strand
TTTGTTTTGGTAGATAGATTCCTAAGTATTTTATATTGTCTAAGGTGATTTTAAATGCTGTTTCTCTTTCTCTTTCTACCTCTTGCTTCTGTGATGTGTTGGAAATATATAGAAATGCGGATAATTTATGTCCATTCATTTTGTGTCCTGCAACTTTGCTAAAGTTGTTGATTATTTCTACAAGCTTCTTAATTGATTCTCTAGGATTTTTTAAGTAGACCATCATATATCATCTGCAAAAAGTGATAGCTTAGTCTCCTCCTTGCCTATTTTGATACCTTGTATTTCTTTTTCTTCTCTAATTGCAACTACTAGTGTTTCTAGTACAATATTAAACAATAGAGGAGATAATGGGCATCCTTGCTTCACTCCTGATCTTATTGGAAAGGCTTCTAATTTATCCCCATTGCATATGATGCTTGTTGATGGTTTTAGGTATATACTGTTTATTATTTTTAGGAAAGGTCCTTCTATTCCTATACTTAGCAGGGTTTTCAACAGGAATGGGTGCTGTATTTTGTCAAAGGCTTTTTCAGCATCTATTGAGATATGTCAAAGGCTTTTTCAGCATCTATTGAGATAATCATGTCATTTTTGTTTGTTAGACTGTTGATATGGTCAGTTATGAGGATGGTTTTCCTAATGTTGAACTATCCTTGCATTCCTGGTATAAATCCCACCTGATCATGGTGGATGATCCTCTTGATCACTTGCTGGAGTCTCTTTGCTAATGTTCTACTTAAAAATTTTGCATCTATGTTCATTAGGGAGATTGGTGAGTAGTTTTCTTTCTCTGTTTTTGATCTACCTGGCTTTCGAATCAGTACCATATTTGTGTCATGAAAGGAATTTGGTAGGACTCCTTCTTTGCTTATTATATCAAATAATTTGTATAGTATTGGGATTATTTGCTCTTTGAATGTCTGAAAGAATTCACTTGTGAATCCATCAGGCCCTGGTGATTTTTTGGGGGGGTGCGTTTCTCAGCTCCCTTTAATGATATTATTTCCTGCATCAGAATTTTTTTCTCCTAACAGCGATATCCTATGACCTCTATGTAGCCATCTGTCAGTCCTTAAACTATGAAGTTATCATGAATCATAAAACTTGTGTAAAGATGGCAGCTGTTTCCTGTCTCAGTGGTGGTTTCTTTAGAGTCCTATACTCAGCTAGTATATTCACTTTGCCATTCTGTGACTCTCTTAACAGTTCAGACTGTGATTCTCTCCTCTA
>NW_025356685.1:0-5910 GCF_016433145.1 Gracilinanus agilis | reverse complement strand
GAGGAGGAGGAGGAGGAGGAGGTGGTGGTGGTAATAAGCTCTGGGGGATGTTCCTCTGGAGTTGTATTCTCAGACTTAATGAGAAAAACTAGTTCCAAGTATGGACACAGAAATACACCAGATCCCAAAGATGAGATCATCAAATTGGTGTTCAGGAAATTTCCATTCACCAACTCATTCTGAGCAAGTAACAATGCATGAAGAAGGCAGGTTTCATTCATTCTTTTAGCCTGTGAATCTCCCCCTGAGGGGAAAGCAAACCAGAAAAAAAATTATAAACTGGTAAAATGTTGGTGTTATTTGTCGATAAGATTGTATACCAGAAAAAGAATCTTCATGAAGTTATTTTTTTCCAGATATAAGCTGTTGTGGATTCTTGCTGCAATAGGGACCATCTCCTATACTTATATCTACTTTCTATTCAAAGATGGCCTTTAAAAAAACACCCTTACCTTCTGTCATAGAATTGATATTAAATATTGATTCCAAGGCAGAAGAGGGGTAAGGACTAGGAAAATTGGGGTCAAGTGACTTGCCCAGGGCCACACAGTGAGGAGGTGGCCACAGCTGGATTTGAACCCAGGTCCTCCTGACTCCAGGCCTGACAGTTTATCCACTATGCTGCCTACCTGTCTCATAATGTGTCTTTTTAATTTGTATCTTTCCTTTCTAATTCCCCTTCTATTTCAATCCATCAAACAATCAATATTTATTAAGTGCTGTCCTCAGGGAATTTACAATCTAATGGGAAGATAACATGCAAACAAATAGTTATCCCTTCCACATGGTGGGGGTTAGAGGCATGGTGCCCTGTGATTTGGAAAATCCATATGAAATTTTTGGGCCCTCCTTTTGTATCAGAGAAGTCTGGGTTTTTTTTCCTTTTTATTTTATAGGGTGTTTATAGTACTTCATTATATGTTTTGGGTTAAGTTTGCATTTCTGAGTTTCTAAACTTTTCCTATGTCATCTGCTATCATTTGTGGCTTCTGTAGAACTCCTCAAAAATTCCCATTTAATTTCTTAGGCAGACTTGAGATATACGTGATGGGGAAAGTCGAGATGTGGAAAAGATAACTATATAAGAAACAATCTCTATAAAGGATAAACTGGAAATAACTAAAAGATGGAAAGCATTGAAATGAAGAGGTATCAGGGAAGGGTTTCCATAGAAGGTAGGATTTAGCTGGGATTTAAAGGAAGGTAAGGAGAAAAGGAGGGAGAGTATCCCAAGGCATGGGGGACAGCCAGAGAAAATGCCCAAAGTTAAAAGATGGAGAGTCTCGTTCATGGAAGAGCCAGAAGCCAATGTCACTGGATCGAAGAGAACCGGTTGGGGTAGATTTTGTTTGCCCTGAACTTTGCCATCATCAGAAAGTCTTCACTTTCCTGGTTTCTCAATCTTTACCCAAATTACTCCTGGTCATGGATTTTGTGCCCAAACCAAACTGACCAGCTAGCTTTCTGTACAGAGCATTCCATCTCATCGATTGTCTCTATGTCTAGAATGTTCTTCCTTCTGACCCCTCCTTCTTGGAGATTTTTCCTAATTCCTCCGCTTGCTAATTGTAATGCCCCCACCCAATAATTACTTTGTATTTGTTTTTATGTATCCTCTATTTATTTGTCTGCAAAACGTGTTTAGAGTAAGTAGGTGGCATAATAGATAACATTGGATTTGGAGTCAAAAAGACTTGAGTTTGAATTTCGCCTCAGCTTTTTGCTGGCTTTAGAATGATAATCAGCAGCTAGGCGATGGAGTGTGGATAGAGTACTGAACCTGAAGTCAGGAAGACTCATCTTCTTGTGTTCAAATCTGGCCTCAGACACTTACTACTTGGGCGACCCTGGACAAGTCACTTATCCTTGTTTACCTCAGTTTCCTCATTTGTAAAATGACCTGGAGAAGGAAATGGCAAACCACTTTGGTAATTGCCAAGAAACGCCCAAATGGTTTCATGAAGAATTAGATATGACTAAAGCACCACCGCCTCCATCACCAAACTCTGATCAAGTCATTTAACCTCAGCATGCCTTATCCCTCTCCTTATTTCTCTCATTTAAAGCACTGTTTCTAAGGATCATAGCTCCATGTTTGTAGTTTTATGACAAGATGATCTCACACCTTCCAGTTTAATCCCCTCATATTACAGATGAGGAAACTGAGGCCCGTGGAAGTTAAGTAACTTACCTCAAATTCCATAGGTAGTGTGGGATGGGAGCTGAAACAAGGTTCTCTAATTCCATAGCCCATTGGCTTTCCCACTATATCAAGAAACACTTTGAATAACTACCTAAGCTTGAGGTCCTCTGGTGTTACCAATGTACCAATTATCGTTCATGGCAATAGCATCATTAACTGTAGTTACAGGTAAAGTCTGGGCTTGTGATTTCCATCACACATAATGGAAGAAAATTTCCTCTACAAAGTAGGTCTCTAGGTGGCACAGGGTGTAGAGTGCTGAGCCTCAAAGTGGAGAAGATTTGTCTGCCTGAGTTCAAATCTTGTCTCTGATACTTCCTAGCTGTGTGACCCTAGGCAAGTCACTTCACCCTATTTGCCTCAGTTTCTTCATCTGTCAAATGAGCTTGAGAAATAAATGGCGAACTACTCCAGTATTTTTGCCAAGAAAACCCTAAATGGGATCACAAAGAATCTGAAATAACTGAACAACAGCTTTTCCTGCAATTTATCCTCTATGGGATCACATACAAAAGCTTACATTTGAGATACATTTGATAAGTTTATAGATAAGCAATTTTGAAAATTTTGAAAACTTTTTGAAATTTTGAAAAATTCAAGATTGCTTATCTATAAACTTCTCAATACATGTATCTTTAATATTATTCCAATAATTAAATATATTATTCTAATAGACCTCAGCCAACTCACTCAATCTCTTACCTTCTTTATAATGTAGCCACTCCACACCCCCAGTCTTTCTTACCCAGTTTTCTTACACCCTTACCAAATATTCTTGGATCGATCCAGTGACATCAACCTTCTTGCTGTTCCTTGAACAAGACACTCCAACTCTCTACTCTAGCCATGTTCATTGTCCACCATGCCTGGAAAGCTTTCCCTCATTTTCACCTCTTGGTTTCCCAGGTTTCCTCCAACTTCCATCTAAAATCACATTGTGTATAGGAAGCCTTTCTCAATTCCTCTTAATTCTACTGTCTTCCTCCATTCCCTGTTTTTCCTGTATATAGTCTGTCTGCATATACACAGTTTATTTATATGTTGTGACTCCCTCATTAGATGGTGAGCAGGGCTCAGTATTTTGCCTTTCATTATAACACAACCACTTGGCACAGTGCCTGGTATATAGACGATTAATAAATGATAATTGACTGACTAATTTATAGTCTTAGAGAGCTGCCTATGGCACCAAGAAGTTAAGCGAATTGGTTACGGTCAAAGTCAGTTTGTATTTGAGGTGGGACTTAAACTCAAGCCTTCTTGTGCAGTCCGCCATGATGCCTGTCATTCTTACCTGTATAATATAATAACTTTAAGACCAATCCTTCAAGTTCAGTGGAAGAAGGTAAGAGATTGAGTGAGTTGGCTGAGGTCTATTAGAATAATATATTTAATTACTGGAATAATATTAAAGGTACATGTATTGATAAGTTTATAGATAAGCAATTTTGAATTTTTCAAAATTTCAAAAATTTTTCAAAAGTGCTTATCTATAAACTTAGCAATACATGTATCTTTAATATTATTCCAGTAATTACATTTTGAAAATTTATTTCCAAAATTGCTTATTGATAAACTTATCAATATATGTATCTTTAATATTATTCCAATAGGTCACACCATCAGTAGGTATTAGAGGTGGTGCTTGCACCCGGGTCTTCTTGACTCCCAAGCTGGCTTCCAGTGTAGTCCACCATGGGGCCTGTTATTCTTAACTATATAATAGATTAACGGAAGGCCAATCCTCCAAGTTCAGAGGAGGTCAGTCACAGCTGGAGCATTTATCTTTTTCACTTGGGCTCAGAGACTTAGAGAAACAGACTTCTCAGAGCGGCGGCATGGAGTACCTTGATGAGAAATGGGCTGGAAGAAGAGGCCAGAGTTTCACTCTGAACTCTGCCTTTAATAACTATGTGGCCACCAGTAAGTCATCTCTCTTCCCTGGGCCACACTTTCCTGATTTGTAAAATGAGAGGACTTGAATGGAGGTTCCCATCTAAGCCCTAAATTCCATGGTCTTTACATTCATGTCAACTAAAAGCTTATTTATGAGCTCCTTGAAGGCGATGATGAGCAGGCCAGGTGCAAATTGCTGTGGAAACTGGCCCTCGGGGGAGTCTCTGCTCCCTGAAGCCTCTGCTTAGGCAGGGGATGTCATCTGGGGAAGCATTTACTCCTCGCTTTCTGGCTCCCGGCAGAAGGGGCTTCTCCTTCCCCCCTACCCCCCGCCAACTGGCTCCATTGGAAAAGGAGCCGTGCCCTGTAATCAAGATGTCAGCAGGGCTCTGCCAAGGCACGGGGCAAGAGGAGGCTTCCATTTTGTTTTCCATAATTGTTGCCTAGGTTTCCAGCAGTGACCTCATTAGTATCCTAGAGAGGGGTCCCTCGTTGGTTGAGGCTGCTCTCCTGGGGACACCCCCTCCCTGCTAGGTTGCCAAGACATCTTAGACCCAAGGGAGGCCCCGACACCTCCTGCTGTTCTTTCTCTTCTTGCTTCTGTTATTGCAAAAATCAGGTGGGGCCTCACTTTTCCAACTTCCACGTTAATGGTCCCACTGTATTTGGCTCTGGTCAGACCACACATGGGGTATTCTGTTTAGTTCTTGGCATCACATCTTAGGAAGGGTACTGATAAGTGGGAGAGCATCCAGACGAGGGCAACCAGCAAAGGGCCTGGAGTTCATGTCAGAAGAGGACTGGCTCAAAGAAATCAGTGTTTGTTCTGGAAAAGGGAAAACTTGTGAGGGAGGGCATTAAATGATAGGTTTTTCAGATGTTTTAAGAATTATCACCAGGAAGAGGAATTGGATTTGTTTTGCTTGGTTCTAGAGGGCCGAACTGGGAACAATGGATGGAAGTGACCAGGAGACAGAGAACCATTAGAGCTCCCTAAAAGTGGGAAAGGCTGTCTCAAGGAGGTAACAGATTCCACATCTTTGGAAAGTCTGGATAGCCACCTGTCAAAGTGCTTTATGGAGGAAATCCTTTTTGAGCCTGGAGATGGCTACCGAGGTCTCTTCCAGTTCTGAAATTCTATAATTCTGCAACTTTTGATTAAAATGTGTGTGTGTGTGTGTATGTGTGTATATATATAGATCTCTTGCTCTCTCCAGATATGTTCCAGTTCCTTTTTAGAGCCTTCCTATTGCATCCTTCCTAACATAGCACACGAGGCTCACCCAGGCATCAGAGACCGAGTAAGGGTGAGATGACCTGCTGGGCTTGATGGGCAGAAGCAGGTTTTATAGTCTTGAATGTCTTGGTTTCTCAGAGGTAGAAAGGAGAGAAGTATTTATTAAGTACCTGCTATGTGCCAAGCACTCTGCTAAGCACTTAATAAATATCTCATTTGATCTTCACAAAAACTCTGGGAGTAGATACTATGATTGCTCCCATTTTAAAATTGAGGAAATTGAGGCAGATGGAGGTTAAGTGACTGGCCCAGATTGCATAGCTAGTATCTGAGTTAGGATTTGAATTTGGGTTTTCTTAATAGAGGCCAGGACTCTATTCATTGTACAATCTAGCTTACTCCTTAGAGTAAGAAGACTTGAACTTAAATCCCATCTCTAAGATTAGATTTATGACAGGCATTTTTTTCAATTTTTCTTCCTTCCCTCCCTCCCTTCCTCTCTTCCTCTCTTCTTCCTTCCTTCCTTTATTCCTTCCTTCCTTTCTTTCTCTTCCTTCCTTCCTTCCTTCCTTTC
>NW_025356684.1:0-5579 GCF_016433145.1 Gracilinanus agilis | reverse complement strand
TCTGAAAAGCCTTCACTGTACCATGAAGACAAAATTTTGAACTTTGGGGTGCAGTTGATTGAACTCTGGGGAGTTGAAATTGAGTTGTATATATTGTTCTAATTGTACACTGTTATACCAATGGGGGACTGCCCCCAAATTGTTTTTTTGTCAATGCGGCTAATTTTACCCATTCGTTCATCTATTTCTTTTATCCCCGAAATTCCTAAATTTTAGAAGTTGTCTATTTTTACAGGTCCAGTGAAAAAAAAAGGACTAACCTTTTTTTTTGCCGGCCCTCAGGGGGAATTGTAAAAATGAAATTTGGGAGATGCCATCTTTAAGTATATATATGTATTTTCTATGGACACGTGGAAATTATCAAACTACATTTCCCGTGGTCCAACGGGTTTCTGGTTCCAGTTCTTTGGGTGTGGTGACGCCTATGTCTCCATGAAGAAAACAGTTTAAATCTTCTGGGTTAGGAGGGAGTGGCCCTCTTGGCCAGCAGACTCAGGAAGAGAGGTAACAATAATGGCTGGGGCGGCAGTTTTGAATTCTTACAAGCACATGGTCTAATGACTTTATCTATCAACATGGCTTTAATTAAAATACTAATTTCTATATTTATCTCAGCCTTTATTATTTTTAATCTTTATAATAGTCTTTTAAAGCCCTTTGGGCATAGTTCCAAATTGCCATCCAAAATGGTTGGATCAATTCACAACTCCACCAGCAATGCATTAATGACCCAAATTTGCCACATACCCAGCAACATTTAGCACTTTTCTTTGATGTCATGTTAGCTAATCTGCTAGGTGTGAGGTGGTACCACAGAATTGTTTTGATGGGCATTTCCCTAATTACAAGAGATTTAGAACACTTTTTCATGTGTTTGTTGATAGTTTTGATTTCTTTATCTGAAAATTGCCTATTCATGTCTCTTGCTCATTTATTAACTAATTGGGGAATGGTTAGATTTTTTGTACAATTGATTTAACTCCTTATATATTTGGGTAATTATTTTGTTATAAAGATTTTTTTTCCCAATTTTTTGTTTTCCTTCTAATTTTGATAGTATTGGTTTTGTTTGTACAAAAACATTATAATTTAATGTAATCTAAAGTATTTATTATACATTTTGTAATTTTTTCTAACTCTTGCTTACTTTTAAAATCTTTCCTTTCCCAGGGATGTGACAAGTATACTATTCTGTGCTCACCTAATTTACTTATAGTTACCATCTTTATATTCAAGTCATTCACCCATTCTGAATTTGTCTTGGTATAGGGTGTGAGATTTTGATCTAAATCCAATCTCTTTCATATTGTTTTACAATTTTCCCAACAGCTTTTGTCAAATAGTAGGTTTTTGTTCCAAAAGTTGGGTTCTTTGGGTTTATCATCCACTGTCTGGTTGACATTGCTTACCTCAAGTCTATTCCACTGATCCTCCCTTCTGTCTCTTTGCCAGTACAATATTGTTTTGATGATTACTGCTTTACAGTACAGTTTAAGTTTACTGCTATGCCACCTTCCTTCCTATTTTTATTCATTATTTCCCTTGATATTCTTGGTCTTTGTTCTTCCAAATGAACTTTTTTATAGTTTTTTTTCTAATTAAGTAAAAAAATAGTTTTTTGGTAGTTTGAAAAGGTATAGCACTAAATAAGTAAATTAATTTGGGTAGAATGATCATTTTTATGTTAGCTCGTCCTACCCATGAACAATCAGTGTTTTTCCAATTATTTAGATCTATTTTAATTGTGTGGAAAGAGTTTCATAGTTGTGTTCATATAATTCTGTGCTTGTTTTGGTAGATAGATTCATAAGTATTTTATATTGTCTAGGGTGATTTTAAATGGTGTTTCTCTTTCTACCTCTTGCTGCGGTAATGTGTTGAACATATATGGAAATGCTGATAATTTATGGGCATTTATATTGTATCATACAACTTTGATAAAGTTGTTGATTATTTCCACTAGCTTTTTAGTTGATTCTCTAGGATTTTTTAAGTGGATCATCATATCATCTGCAAAGAGTGATATCTTGGTCTCCTCACTGCCTATTTTCATATTTTCAATTTCTTTTTCTTTTCTAATTGCTACTGCTAGTTTTCCTAGCTCAATGTTAAACATTAGAGGAGACAATGGGCATACTTGTTTCACTCCTGATCTTATTGAGAATGCTACTAATTTATCTCGATTGCAGATGATGTTTGTTGATGGTTTTAGATATATACCATTTATTATGTTTTAGGAAAAGTCCTTCTATTCCTATACTTTCTAGTGTTTTCAGTAGAAATGGGTATTGTATTTTGTCAAAGGCTTTTTCAGCATCTATTGAGATAATTATTTGATTTTTGTTGGTTTGTTTGTTGATATGGTCAATTGTGTGAATTGTTTTCCTAATGTTGAACCATCCTTGCATTCCTGGTATAAATCCCACCTGATTATAATGAATAACCCTTGTGATCACTTGCTGGAGTATTTTTGCTAGTATTCCCTTTAAGATATTTGCATCTATGTTCATTAAGGAGATTAGATTGTTGTTTTCTTTCTCTGTTTTTCTTCTACCTGACATTGGGATCAGTACCATATTTGTGTCATTAAATGAATCTGGTAGGACTCCTTCTTTGCTTATTATGTCAAATAGTTTGTATAGTATTGGGATTAGTTGTTCTTTGAAGGTTTGATAGAATTCACTTTTGATCTATCTATCTGGTCCTGGGGATTTTTTCTTAGGGAGTTCTTTGATGGCTTATTCAATTTCTTTTTCTGATATGGGATTACTTATGTATTCTATTTCTTCTGCTGTTAATCAAGACAATTTATGTGTTTGTAAATATTCATCCATATCACCTAGATTAGTATATTTATTGCCATATAATTGGGCAAAATAGTATTTAATGATTGCCTTGATTTCCTCTTCATTAGAGGTGAGGTCTCTCTTTTCATCTTTTATACTGATGATTTGGTTTTCTTCTTTCCTTTTTTTAAATTAGCTTAACCAGTACTTTGTCATTTTTATTTTTTCTCAAAGTTCAATCTGCTGGTCTTATTTACTAATTCAATAGTTCTTTTATTTTCAATTTTATTGATTTCTCCTTTAATTTTTATAATCTCTATTTTAGTTTTTAACTGGGGATTTTTAACGTGTTCCCTTTCTAGTTTTTTTTATTGGCATACCAAGTTCATTGATCTCTGACCTCCCTAAATTTTTAATATATGCACTAAAGGATATAAATTTCTCCCTGAGTACTGCTTTAGCTCTATCCCACAGATTTTGGTAGGATGTCTCATAATTTTCATGCTCTTCAATGAAATTGTTAATTATTTCTATGATTTCGTCTTTAACTAACTGATTTTGGAGAATCATATTATTTATTTTCCAATTAATTTTTGATTCACCTGTCCATGTACCCTTACTAATTCTTATTTTTATTGCATTATGATCTCAAAAGGTTACATTTATTATTTCTGTTCTTTTGCATTTGTTTGCCATGTTTCTATACCCTGGTACATGGTCAATCTTTGTGAATATTCCATATGCAGCTGAAAAGAATGTGTATTCCTTTTTGTCCCTATTTATTTTTCTCCACATATCTATTAACGCTATTTTTTTCTAGGACTTCATTCACCTCCCTTTTCTCTTTTTTATTTATTTTTTGGTTTGATTTATCTAGATCTGAGAGAGGAAGATTTAGGTCTCCCACTAGTAAAGTCTTATTATCTATTTCTTCCTTGAGCTCTGTCAGTTTCTCCTTTAGAAATCTGGATGCTATACAATCTGGTGCATAATATGTTGAGTGCTGTTATTTCCTCATTGTTTATATTGCCTTTTATCAGAATATAATTAATTTCCCTATCTCTTTTGATCAGATCTACTTTTACTTTGACTTTATCAGTTATGAAGATTGCGATTCCTGCCTTCTTTTTCTCAGTTGAAGCCCAATATATTTTTCTCCAGCCCTTTATTTTTACTCTATGTATATTTACCTGCCTCATGTGTGTTTCTTGTAGACAACATATGGTAGGATTTTGGTTTCTAATACACTCTGCTATTTGCTTCTATTTTACGGGCAGGTTCATCCCATCACATTCAGAGTTATAATCATCAGCTGCGTATTACCCAACATTTTGATATCCTCTTCTAGGTCTTCCCCTTCTTCTTAAGCTATTTCATTTTAAAACAGTGGTTTGTTTTAAATCAGTTGTCCTTATCCCCTCCCTTAGTTTATGTCCTTTTCTACCCTCTCCCTTTTTTTCCACTCATTATTTTTTAAGTCCTCTAGAATTCCCTAACTTTTCTCTTCCCATACCTTTTTGAATCTTACTGCCCCCCTTGGTTTTTCCCTTCTAACTTTCCCTATAGGGTAATATAGAATTTGATATTCAAATGGATATCAAATGGTCTCTTCCTCTCCCTCTTATAATAGTATTCATCCCCTCCCCTTCCTATGCCCACATTGTGTGGTATAGATTATTCTATTTTTCTTATTCTTTCAAGTTTCTCTTGGTGCCATCTTCTATTTCCCCCCCTTTTTTCCATGTCATCTTAGACCAGTTAGTACTCCACCCTCTCCCTATTAATAATTCTTCTAATTACTATAATTATGAGTACAATTTTTGAGAATTACCCATAACATTTCCCTTTATAGGTATACAAATAATTTGATTTTATTGAAGCCCTTAAAGAAGCAAATTTAAAATTAAGAGTTTTCTTTCTTTCCCCTTGCTTGGCCATTTACTTTTTCATATTTCTCTTGTTTTTGTATTTGGATATCAAAGGAACGACATGATCATATTTCAAAAAAAATATAATCAGATCTTAATAAGTGAAAACATATTAATTGCTCATGGCTAGGACAAGTCAATTGAATAAAAATGACAATTCTGCTTAAATTAATTTACCATTTTAGAATCATACCAATCAAACTACCAAAGAATTATTTTATAGAACTAGAAAAATAATAATGAAATCCTTCATGGAAGAACAAAAGATCAAGAATATTAATGGAATTAATCAAAAAAATATATGAAAAGTAAAAATAGATATGATTAAAAAAGACAGGGAAGGTCATTACTTCCTGATTAAAGGCATTATAAACAATGAGGAAATAACACTGCTCAATATGTATGCACCAAGTGGAATAGCATCCAAATTCATAAAGGAGAAACTGGCAGAGCTCAAGAAGGAAATACCTAGTTAAACCATAATAGTGGGAGATCTAAATATTCCTCTGTCAGATCTAGATAAATCAAACCAAAAAAATAAAAAAGAAAGAGGTAGGAGAGGTGAATGAAGTCCTAGAAAAATTAGATTTAATTGATATGTGGAGAAAAATAAATAGGGACAAAAAGGAATACACCTTTTCAGCTGCACATGGTACATTCAGAAAGATTGACCATGTAATAGGGCAGAGAAACATTGAAAAAAATGCAAAAGACCAGAAATAATTAATGTAACCTTCTGAGATCATAATGCAATAAAATAATAATTAGTAAGGGAACCTGGACAGGCAAATCAAAAACTAATTGGAAATTAAATAATATGATTCTCCAAAACCAGCTAGTCAAAGAAGAAATCATAGAAACAATC
>NW_025356683.1:0-5725 GCF_016433145.1 Gracilinanus agilis | reverse complement strand
TTTCCTTCCTTCCTCCCTTTTTCTTTTTCTTTCTTCCTCATGTTTCATATTCTCTCAGTCTCTCCCTCTCTGTCTTTCTCTGTCTCTCTCTGTCTCTCTCTCTGTCTCTCTCTCTCCTTCTCTCTCCCCCTCTCTCTCCCCTGTCATTTATCATCACATCTCTTCAGATCTCCCCTCTGCTGTGTGAAAGGACAACAGGGTTAGCCAGGGGAAGTTCAATGTTGAAATCCTGGTGAAAAAATGTGTTTTAAATACAATGCTGTAAAAAATGTAATAAATATTTAATTTTATTTTTATTAAATACTAAATTGATGATGGCTGACACTTTATTAAAGTGTCAAAGTGAGTGTTCCTACATTCTAATTACTTATTCTAACAAGGAGGCAAAGGCTTTGGGAGTAGAGCTGGCTGCCTGAGTGTGTGTGTGAGGGGCACTCCCGTTAAGTAACACCTATTAAACTATCATTTGCACCTAGAGGCATCTCATTAATACCTCAACTAGTGAAATCACACTGCCTCTATCTACCTGACCTGGGGCACTGGGAGAAGAAACAGCTCCAGGATTCCATCCCCGGCGCCTGCATCCCCTGACCAGTAATTCCTACAAAATTAATAACAACTCTTCCCACCTAATTGAATTCCTGACAAATAAAGAATCTTGCCTGCTTTATGCTAAATGCATTCTGGGATGGCAAGGTTGGGATAAGGAAAGGGGCAGATCATCAGAGAACAAATATCTAAGAACCCACACCCTGAGTCAGCCCCACGTCTAGTCCAGTATTCTGTTCCTGAAGGGCACAAAGGAGTGCGTTGTGGCCATTGTCCTTGATAGTGATGTTACGAGTGAGGACTGGAGCCGCTCCCTGAGATAGCTATGATCTCCTTAATAATCTGTTATGGAACTGATGCTTACAAGATTTAGTTAAGCATTCATTGAAGCTAGCTCTGTGTCTATCCTGTGTGACCTCTTGACTAGACTATGTCTTAATGTTTGATGTGTACACTGATGCTTTCCTTTGTCCCTCTTACATTTTTAAGTTCATTGGTTACTTTTGATAAACCACTTTTAGAGTTCACTGGTTACCCCCCCCCCTCAAATACTTTGTATTGGAATTTAGTGAAGAGTCCATAATTACCTAATCTCTCCCCTGCTGCCTCTTTATCTTTGTCTTCTCTCTTGCCCAAGACCTATTCCCTCCTTTGTATCTCTTTTTCTTGCTTCTTTTCATCTTCTTTTAAACTTTACCTTCTATCTTAGAATTGATGCTAAATATTGATTCTTAGAAGGACTAGGCAATTGGAGTCAAATGACTTACCCAGGGTCACACAGCTAAGAAGTGTCTGAGGCCAGATTTGAACCCAAGATCTCAGGACTCCAGGCCTGATGTGTCACCCACTGTGCTGCCTAGTTGCCCCTTGCTTATTTCTGCCTTCTTTCCCTGCCTACTTCCTCTTCTTCCTTCCCACTCAATGCTTTTCTGTGTCTTTCACACTTCTCTTTCACCCCACCCTCCATCTCAGTTTTTTTCACACTTGCTCATCTCTAGCCTCTAACACCCGTTTCCATTAACTCTTTTTTTCGGGGTGCTCTGGATTGAGATATAATGAGTAGGACCGACATTTCAAATGATCCAAATTGGGTTAGTTGACTCAAAAAACTAAATACCATAGGGTTGAGGGAAGCCTAAGGAGTTGATTCAAAGGCAGTGGTTCTAATCCCCATTCTGCCACTTACCAACTATGTGACCCAGAGGAAGTCACTTCCACTTTATGTACCTCAATTTCTTCCTTAATAATGAAAGTGTTGGATTAGATTATCTCTAAGTCCATGATGGGTCTGAGTATTATGTCCTACATAGGACTAACTCACCTTTTTCTGTAGGATCAATAGCATAGAGCAGTGATTCCCAAAGTGGGCGCTACCGTCCCCTGGTGGGTGCTGCAACAATCTAGGGGAGTGGTGTTGGCCACAGGTGCATTTATCTTTCCTATTAATTGCTATTAAAATGTAAAAAAAAATAATTTCCAGGGGGCTAAGTAATATCTTTTCTGGAAAGGGGAGAGTAGGCCAAAAAAGTTTGGGAACCACTGGCATAGAGCAAAGGAAGGATGAAATAAAGGTTCCTATTATTGTGTGTCTTCCTGGATATGTATGTTGGAAGGGAATAAACCCACTACTGTTGAATCCACTCTCTTAGGAGGTAAATAACCCAAGTGCTAAGGACCTCCAATGAGCCTGAGGGGTAATAGAGGAGGAGGAAGTTAGTCTTTCAAACCAGCACCTACCAGTAGATCACTTATAATCCCATCATCAAGCTATTAACTTGCTTTGGATTCTCAACACTTACCCAAATTCCTTGGTCTCTTCTTCCCTCTGATTGGAGGGCTGGAAGGTAGAGTGTAAACTCCTTAAAGCTTTCCTTTATAGAAGAATTCTATGGGGCAAAATTGAGGAAGAAGCACATGGAGGTCAGCAAGGGGAAAAACATAGAGATGGGAGATGTAAGATGGAGTATATACTTTGTGAGGAATAAAAAATATTTTGTAGGAGAGTCCCCATTCAAGTCTGGGTTGGATTACCTGGTCCTTTCTGCTTTCTTCCAACAGACATTCTGTGATTCCTTGACTTCATCCTATAGAAAATGAACAGATACAGTTCGTGAATCCTGGGACTGAAATGATCAAATTGATATTTTAGGAAGATTCATTATGTAGGACAGTTTGGAGAAAGGTTTCTTTGTGTCATGGGCCCCTTGGGCAGTCTAGCCCCGTGGCACCTAAATATTAGGAAACATAACCAATGGAGGCTTGAGTCAATGCCTATAATATCCCCTCTCAGAATGTCTTAGAATGCATAAAATAAAAGATGTGGTTAGAAAGAAAACTGATTCTATTGAACTAAAGGCAGAATTTTTTCAAACTAATTGGGGGCCTGTGAATCCTAGTTTAAGGATCCTTGGCCAGTAGGTAGAGGAGATTAGAGGCAAGAGACCGGTTAGGATGCTATTGTAGTAGTCCAGGTATGATATGATAAGAGTGTGAACTAGACTCATTTTCATGATGAAGGAAGAAGTCATGGGGAAGAACAAAATAGGATTTGAAAATCCTTCAGGGGCCCTTCATGATAAGAAACTGCTGAGTGAATTGGGTAGAGATTGGGAGCAGGAGGAGTTATAACTTGGAGGGATGAGAATTATGTGGTTAGAGAAGAGAACAAGAAGCTGAGCAGATGCGATGAAGGTCAGGGTTTGGCATAGAGCAGCAGCTAGGTGGTGCACTGTGCTTGGAATCTGGAAGAGTTATCATTATGAATTCAAATCTGGCCTCAGACACTTGCTAGCTGTATGATCCTGGGCAAGTCACTTAACCCCGCTTACCTCAGTTTCTCTGTAAAGTGACTGGAGAAGGAAATGTCAAAACATTACAGTATCTGTGCCAAGAAAACTCCAAATGGGATCACGAAGAGTTGGACATGACTGAAATGACTGACAACAACAAAGTTCTTTGCTTAGTAGGATCATCCCACCTCCATTCCCCAAACCAAAACCAAGATATCAGGCTGAATATATCAAATTTTTGCCACGTAGGATCATAGATTTGGAGCTGGAAGGAACATTCTTGGATAGGAGACTAAAACACTGTTTAACTTTGGCTGAGAAAGAAGAGTAATTAAAAAGAAAACCTTATTTAGCTCAGAGTCCCTGTATCTTCCATGGCCAGATTCTGCAGTCCTACCTAAAATTCTATCTTCTCGATAAAGCCGTTCACAATCCCTCTTAACTCTAGTGCCTTTCCTCCACTGATTATTTCTCATAGCCTGTATACAAATTGTTAGTGCATAAATTTTTTTTGTTGTACTCTTAGGGACAGGGACTGTCTGCCTTTTGCCTCTCTTTGTATCCACAGTGGGTAGCACAATGTTTGACACATAGCAGGAGCTTAATAAATGTTTATTGACTGACATCTGTTTGTCTCAGTTTCCTCATCTGTAAAATGAGATAATAATACTACTTTTCTCCAAGGATTATTACCAGGATAAAATGACAATATTTATAGCACACTTAGAAAACCTTAAATACTATATAAATGCTAGTTATTATTATTAATAATAGTAATACTCTCCTCAACTTCAATTTCCTTATATGTAAAATGAGGGGGTTGAACTAGATCAATAGTTCTAAAAGAGTGGTCTAGACCAAATAGAAGATAGAGAGCATTATAAGATGTAACATGAATAATTTTGATTATATTGAATTAAAAAGGTTTTGTTCAAACAAAACCAAAACAATCAAGATTAGAAGGGAAACAAGAAACTGGAGGAAATATTTATAGCAATTTTCTCTAATAAATGTCTAATTTCTCAAATCTATAGAAAACTCTGTCAAATTTATAAGAAAACAACCAATTCTCCAACTGGCAAATGGTCATAGGATATGAATGAGAAATTTTCAGATAAAGAAATCAAAGCCATCAATGGTCATATGAAAAAATGTTCTAAATTTCTCTTGACTAGAGAAAATCAAAACAACTCTGAGGTACCACCTCATACCTAGCAGATTGGCCAATATGACACTAAAGGAAAGTGTTAAATTTTGGAGGGGATGTGGCGAAACTGAGACACTAATGCATTATTGGTGGAGTTGTGAACTGATCCAACCATTCTGGAGGGCGATTTCAAACTATGCCAAAGGGTCATAAAATTGAGCATAAATTGATCCTGTAATACCACAACTGGCTTTGTATCCCAAAGAGACAAAATAAAAGCAGGGGAAAGGACCTCTTTTACAAAAATATTTATAGCAGTTCTTTTTGTGGTGGAAAAGAATTGGAAATTGAGGGGATGTCCATCAACTGGGGAATGGCTGAACAAATTGTGGTATGTAATGGTGATAGAATACTATTGGGCTATAAGAAATGATAAGCAGGATAATTTCAGAAAAAGCTATAAAGATCTACATGAACTGATGCAGAATGAAGTAAGCAAAATTGGGAGAACATTGTACACAGTAACAGCAATATTGTATGATGATCAACTATGAAAATTTGACAGTACAATGATCTGGGATAATTCTGAAAGACTTATGATAGAGAATGCTATCTACTTCCAGAGGAAGAGCTGTTGGAGACAGATGGATGTGGATCAAAGCAGACTGTCTTTCACATCAGTATATTTACAGTTTTATTTGGGGGGTTTTGTTTTGTATGAGTGAGCTTTTACAACAATGACTAGTATGGAAGTTTGTTTTACATGGCATGATCCAGATCAAATGGCTTACCATTTCTAAGTAGGGGGGGTTAGAAGGGAGGGAGATAATTTGGGAAAATGTATATTGAAAATTATTAATATATATATTTGAGAAAATAAAATATCTTTGAATTTAAAAAAAAGAATTGTCTAAGGATTGCTAAGGGCCCCTGAGAAATTTTCAGGAGATCTATGAGGTCAAAACTATTTTCATAATAATATTAAGATGTTTTAATTTTTAATTCAGTAAATATTGATAGATATAATTCACATAAGCTAAAGGTCTTTGGGGTATCCTTGAAAATTTTTATGGGTGTAAAGGGGTCCTGAGACCAAAAAATGTTTGAGACCCACTGGACTACATGGGCTTTGAGATCCCTTTCAGCACCCGCTCTATGACAAAAGCTGAAAAGCAATGTGAGTGTCCAGTCTCCTCCTGCCTGTGTAAAGTCATGTGTTTATTTTCAAGGCATTGAAGGA
>NW_025356682.1:0-1411 GCF_016433145.1 Gracilinanus agilis | reverse complement strand
CAGATTTGAACCCAGGACCTCCCATCTCCAGGTTTGGCTCTCTATCCACTAAGCTATCCAGCTGCCTTGCACTGATGGATGGAGGCAAAGGCAGGTTATGCAAGTAGAAGTTGGGTATGAGTATGCCTATTCCTCCTGCTGGCCCTGTGTGTCAGGGAGTATGAAGGAAAGAGCAACCAGCCTTAGAGGATATGCCAAGAGAGGTGGTATCTTCAGAAGAAAGTTGTTTCATTAGATATCAGATGGAAGAAACATAAGGGAAAGAGATTTAAGAGAAAATGAAGCTTCTAGAATTTAAAAAAAAAAAAAAGATTCCAAGGATCTAGTGGAAGATAAGGACAAAGGAGAAAAGGGCTTTAGAATGACTTAGACAGACTTTTACTAAGTGGGAGAAAAGAGAGAATTAGAGGAGATCATCAAATACTGTTAACTCTGCCAGCAATCAACACCCTGACCCCCAGGGTTCCTGTGTTCCATGAGTTTAAAGGCCAGGCATCACAGCAGGAGCAATTTTGTCCAGTGAAAATAAATGAATAAATGATTAAATCTCCATTTAAAAAAGGCACCCAAGCCAGCCATCTCCTTGTTTCCCCACCCAATTGCACTCCTCAGGACTTGTCTATCATACCTCTAGCCACTCTCTTCATCTTGCAAGATCATGTCAAGATCACCCCTTATTAGTATTCTTCTTCCCTTGGGCCTCTCCCTCCTTCTGATTGCAGATGACTCTCCCAGAACCTCCATTTATGGAGTGGACCCAGGCCAGGTACTTTCCTCTCTGCCTTTTCAGCTTCCTTTTGGGTGTTGGCTTCCCCCATTAGACTCTAACCTTTATGTTCTGTCTTAGAATCCATGCTTAAGTATTGGTTCTAAGGCAGAAGAGTAGTAAGGGCCAGGTAAGTGGAATTAAATTACTTGCCCACAGTCACACAGTTAGGAACTGTCTGAGGTTAGATTTGAACCCAGTATTTCCCTTCCCCAAGCTTTGATAACCCTTTATCCACTGACCCCAAGGACTATCTTTTGCCTTTCCTTATATCCCCAGCCTCAGCCTGCTGTGCCTGGCACATAGTAGGCCTTAATAAATGTTGATTGACTGACTGAATAAATGAATGGAAAGCATTTGTTAATCACTTACTATGTACCAAGCACTTTGTTATATGCTGGGGATACTAAAACAAAAACAAATGGCCTCTACCCTCAAGGAGCTTACATTCTAATAGGGGAAAACAACACACCTAGGGAAGTGGTGGCCAGGGAAGGGAGCTTTAGTCAAGTAATTCACTGGAATAGTGAATAAAACAGCTGGACAGTCCCCTGACTCACCCTCTCCATGATAGTGCAGATCTTAATAACATTCTTGACCAAGAGGTAGAAGGGGAAGGGGATTAAAAGGATTCATTTCCTCAGG
>NW_025356681.1:0-2238 GCF_016433145.1 Gracilinanus agilis | reverse complement strand
GTTGGCAGCCCTGCTGGAGAAGCTTCTCTCCCTCCCAGACCCTGGTCACCCCCCCCCAACCCCCCCTGGTCTAGACCAAGTGAAAGGAAGGGATTGTGATATTTTTCTTGATAGCAGGTGTTGATGTTTATCTCTCAGCCTTGTTCAGTAATAGGTCAGTGGATGTTATAAGACAATCAGGTACAGATGCTGAATGTGCAAGTCTATAGACCTACCCACCTTTCACCACCCAGGAGCCCTTTTCAAAATAAAACCCTGAAGTCTTCTGTCCCTGGGCTTTTATAGTGGTGGTCTCAACTGTCTTTTGCCCTTGGCTCATGCCAGCTGGGTAAGTTCTAAGTTCTATACTGATGATCTGTAACTCAAGCTGGTCTCCATCTTCTCCCAGAGGCTACCTATTACACTCCTCAATAATTTCTAGTGATTTCCCATTACTTTTAGTATCAAATAATCTTCTGTTAAACACTAAAATCTCTTCATAGTTTTTTTGCTTCCTTTTCTTTCAAACCTTGCAAATTTTTCCTGTCCAGAAACTCTATGGTATATATGTATTTGCCTGCTCACTATAATGTTTTACTCTCCAATTTATGCTTTTATATTTTCTGTCTTGTGTGCTTGGAATGCTCTCCTTCCTTCATCTACCTCAGAGAACCCTTGGATTCTTTTTTTTTTTTTTTTAACCCTTACCTTCCATCTTGGAGTCAATCAAGGCAGAAGAGTGGTAAGGGTAGGCAATGGGGGTCAAGTGACTTGCCCAAGGTCACACAGCTGAAAAGTGTCTGAGGCCAGATTTGAACCTAGGACCTCCTGTCTCTAGGCCTGGCTCTCAATCCACTGAGCTACCCAGCTGCCCCACCCTTGGATTCTTAATTGACCTGGCTTACCTACTATCTTCTGTAAGAAAACCTTTCCTGGTCCCCCTGCTAATATGTTTCCCTAGAAGGCTTTTTAATTTACTTTCTAGGTAACTACATCTTTCAGTCATTTTCTGCCATCTGATTCTTCGTGACCCCATCTGGGATTTTCTTGGCAAAGATACCGGAGTGGCTTGTCATTTCATTCTCCAACTTATTTTACAGATGAGGAAACTGAGGCAAATAGGGTTAAGTGACTTGCCTATGGTCACACAGCTAGTAAGTATCTGAGGTCAGATTTGAACTCAGGAAGAGGAGTTTTCCTGATTCCAAAGTCAGTGCTCTGTCCATGCACTCTGTAGCCGCCCCTACATATCTACATATATGTATATATTATTGCTTTCACTGGACTCTAAAAAAGTTACATTCCAGTGGAAGGAATAACATATGCATAGATACATACAGAGCAAATGAAAGGAAAGGCCCTTCCATTCTAATGGGGGAAGGGACCATTTTTTGCTTTTTCTTTGTGTGTCTAGTATTTAGCACACTGTTTAACACACACAGAAGGCACTTAATAAATGTTTATTGATTTACTGTTTGGGTGTAATTTGTTTTGTAACTCTTCCTCAGCTACTAGGAATTTACAGTTTGGACGTCCAGCTACATATGTTTATAAGTTGAAATTTTTCAAAATGTCTGTCAAATTTTAAATTACATTTATACTTTGCAATTTGGAAGAATTCTCTTATATTTAGGGCAAAATTAACTCCTACTTAATCAATTGATGACTCTCTTACATATATTTTCAAATAGGTATTCCAATACTATACAGAAGAATATAATGCCATGTTTCATGACCACATTCTTGCAAAAATCAATGTTTATGTGCTAAAACAGAGCTTTTGCCTGGTAATTACTATGTGTGTAGGAGAACTTTAAATATTTAAAATCTCGAATGTTCATTTTCATTTATAATACCTTTCAAAATTGCTCTTACTATTTGTTCTGATTTTTCAAATGACAAGATAGCAAAATACTTTTCCATTTTCTAAATAAAATGTTACTTCTTGAACATCCTATTAACTTATCATATGCAGAAGCTTTAAAGGCCAATTTTAAGGCAGATACACCCACCCTTAAACATGGAAATAAAGAGAAACAGCATGATTTAACTGGAAATGCCACCATGTTTTCTGGGTATTTGTAACTTGGAGTGGCAGGAGAGAACAGATCAAAATAAGTTCTTTGAGCTACTGTTACTGTTTCTGAGGCTTTGGACCTTTGACCTTTCCCCCCAAAATAACTATCAGTAATATCTTTTTTCTTTCATTCTTTCCTTCCTTGTTTCCTCTTTCTTCCTTTCTTCCTTCCTTTCTTTCTT
>NW_025356680.1:0-5156 GCF_016433145.1 Gracilinanus agilis | reverse complement strand
GGAAGGAAGGAAGGAAGGAAGGAAGAAAGGAAGGAAGAAGACACTTAAATGCTTACTTGGATTGAACTGAATTAAATTTTCAAATGTAGATTAGGAGAGTAAAATCAGCTTGTGCTCCTGTAAAGGCAAATCTATCCTTGACAGGCAACCTAAACACTTGAGAATCTTGACCACTGATTTGCTCTGATACTGGTCCTTATGATCAAAACCCAGAATTTGAGCACATCTCAAAAGGATCAGACTGGTTCAACTTCACTTTCGGCTGTAGACCTCAACTGCAGGCATTTTATAGATACCTGGTTTGGTTCTGGCTGCCCAAGAAGCAGTTAGGTAGAATAATGAACAGAACACTAGATTTGGGATCAAGAAAACATAAGCTTGAATCCTGCCTCAGACAATTACTAGCTGTGCTATTCTGGATAAGTCTGTTCCTCAGTTTCCTCATCTATGAATGAGGAGATTGGACCTGAAGGCTTCCAAAATCCTTTTCAGCTCTCAATATCATGATTTATCTGATGAATTTCATT
Organism: Gracilinanus agilis; assembly: GCF_016433145.1. NCBI lineage: Eukaryota > Metazoa > Chordata > Mammalia > Didelphimorphia > Didelphidae > Gracilinanus > Gracilinanus agilis. The sequence continues at coordinate 4,629 of NW_025356680.1, read as the reverse complement.
TAAGGGTTGTTTCTTCTTTTTTTAAACTCTTACCTTCCATCTTGGAGTCAATTCTGTGTATTGGCTCCAAGGCAGAAGAGTGGTAAGTGCTAGGCAATGGAAGTTAAGTGACTTGCCCAGGGTCACACAGCTAGGAAGTGTCTGAGGACACATTTGAACCCAGGACCTCCCGTCTCTAGGCCTGGCTCTCAATCTACTGAGTCACTCGGCTGCCCCCTTAGGGGTTGTTTCTAAAAAGATGTTAATCTTTGATCAGGTCCCCACCTATGACAGTCATTATTCTCATCTATAAAATGGGAATCGTAATGCTTAGACTCTCTGTCTCAAAAAGATTATGGACCTAAGGATCAGGAAGATCTGAGTTCAAATCCCACTCCAACTGCTATGATCACTGACAAGTCACATAACCTCCTTAAGTCTATTTACTGATCAACGAAATGTCATTTAATAAACACCTGTAATGCCTACCTCAGGGGACCAGTGAGATTCAAATGAGATAAGTTATGGTCAGCATTTTTGCAAGATTTTATAAATATCAAATATCAAGTTGTAAAACATTCCTCTGGGAAACAGCATCAGACAAAAATGCATGAATTATGGTCCCTCAGGCTCAGTGGTGAGGTGAATATTGAGTCCCCAAAGTGGTATTTCCCTGAAATTGACTATTTCAACATAAAAATCTGAACCTCAAAACTGCTTTAGTTTCCTGGAAACCGAGGTATACAAATAACGCATTGAGATTGTCACTTAATATCCCCAGCATTAAATCAAGTACAGGATGCAAAATGGAAATTTTTCACAAGCTTACATCTCCTAAAGATATTTACTTTAAATAAGCGACAAGTACAGTCCATTTTGTTTAAATATCCTAAGACTTTTCCAGCTACCAGACCATTCAAGTGCACAGAAGATGAAATAAATGAGTGGAATTATTAATGTCTCTTTGTTTTTCACGTGGCCACTTTGTACAAGTCAAAGAAATGTGCCAACAATAGCACAGACGGTGCCAGTCCTGTTGCTAATATGACTGCCAATTAGCTCTGACATGGCAGCTTGGCAGGTTACCTAATACCCTGTATTTTTAAACCTCAGGGGATTAGAACTTGGACATTTCTATGACATTTTATACTAATCAATCAACTTTTCCCTTTTTTATGCAAAAAAGTCCATTTAATAGGAACTGCAGCTACACTGTATACAAACCATATCTTAATGCCACCCCGATGGTCAGATGTGTCTTGAAACATAATTAAGCTTGGTTTACTGAGAATCATACTTTTAAAGCAGACTTCAAAATGTTTGTTCTCTACTTTTTTTCCCTTCCAAAAGGGAAATCTATCTCAAATGTTAAGACAGAACTCAAGTCCTTATGAGCTTTCTCATCATATTATTGTATATTTAAAAATATTACAAGGGGACACTTCTCAGGGGATGTGAACTTTAGATCTGCCAAGGCAGTAGAGTTTCTCCAAAATTGTTACAAATGGATCCAGGACTGATTTAAGTTAGTTCTATTCTGAGTAAAGGGACACCAGGAGGACAATGGAAACTTTCCAAGGCATTTCTAGAAACCCCTGGTGAGTGGAGATTCATGTGGGACAAGGAAGATTTTAAGAACAACACCAAGAAGGGGTAGAGGAGAGAGAGAACCCAACTTGAGAATTATAAGCATTGACAATATCTCTAAAATTAGCAACAGAAACACAGTATCCTAGAGAAACATTTCACCTCCCTACTCCTTCCACCTGAATCACTATTTTATTCTCTTGGCTCCTTGGATCTCAAATCCCTCCTATGGGTCAGCCTTGATACTTATTTTCAGGCTTACACAAACTGATTAACCTGCAAGGTTTTTCCACCAGTTTTTTTCCCTACAGAATTTATCCTTCTTGAGACCAAGGCAGAAAAAAAAAGAGTGTTGCCTAGTCACTAAATAGGTAACTTTGCATCCAAATTTCTTGGCCCAAGCTCTAGATTATTGAATAAGTTTCATTTTGCATTATTCAAAAGTCTAAAGCTCTACCCTCAGGAAATCTAGTAAATCATAAATTTCAAGCAAAAAAAGGCCTTAGAACTCATCTAGGCCAATTCACTCATTTTGCAGATGGAGATAATAAAAGCTCCAGAGGTAAAAGGAATTGCCCAAGGTCATACAAGCAGTAAATGACAGAGTTGGGATTTTTATGCAGATACTACAATTCCAAATCTCAGACTTTTTCAATTCATATTCCTCTTTTCCCCAACCCTAATGCTAGACTGATACATTTTATTTTCAATAGTGCACAATTATTTTACTTGCTTCCAGTGTCTTTCACTTTAGGTCACTGCTAATGCATTAAGGATTAAGGATCATTTCCCCCTGTCTAGTCTTTCTTCCGACTCTGGTATCATGTCTTCTATCTTTCCACTCCAGAGAAATTTGAGGTTTTGTCAAGAATATGATAGGGTAGAAATGCTCATGTTGCTAGAATTATGGAGGTCCAAGTTCAAGTCCCAGCTCCATCACAGAGTCATGGTCATCTTATGCAGAGCATCCATAGTTTTTTATATATCATATTTCTTTATCAATAATATGGATATAACACTTGGCTCCTATACTTCAGAGGATATCTGTGATGAGCCAATGAGATGTGAAAATGTATTTTTAAAAGGGCATGTTGGGGTATCTAGGTGTTTCAGTGGATAGAGAGCCAATCTTGGTCTTGGGAGGACATGGGGTTCAAATCTGAACTCAAGGTACTTCCTGGCTATGTTACACTGGATAAATCACTTAGCTCCATTGGCCTAGCTCTTGCTCTTCTGTCTTAAGAGTTATTACTGGGTTAGAAAGTAAAAGTTTAAAAAAAATAAAAATAAATGTTATTCAATATCCCACACACAACTTCTCAAAATGGCAGTCGGATCCTCTCTCTCTCTCTCTCTCTCTCTCTCTCTCATTCTCTCTCCTTCCTTCCTGTTTCTCTCTCTCTCTCTCTCCTTCCCTTTCTTTCCCATTTTCCTCCAGGTTTTCTCCTTTTATCACTCTCTCTTTCCCTGACTTCTGCTCAGAAAATGTAAGAGTCAGTTTATCAGTTAATTCAGTGGCCCCATAAGGCCATTAATTTTTTGAGCCGAACAAGAGAAGGGTGCTATCGGTCCTGTCCCAGACCTGTAGGATACACACAGGAGCTGTGAGTCTAAAAAAGATAAGATAAATGGAAGAAAGCCTTAATTGGCTCTCAAGAAGCAAAACACTCTGTAAATTCAAGGTATAATTACCACTCAATCTGGTATATCATGGGAGAAGGAGAAGTGGTTTGGAAGGGTTGTTTCTTACTGTCTCCAGCCCCTCACCTCTACTTTCTCTCTCTGCTGAGAAGCTAAATGGCAATCCCCAAGATAAACATCACACTTTAATTGTTACTTTTCTCTCTACTGATGAAGTCGAGTTTTTGTCACTAATACAGGGGAAGGAAAGGCACTGTTTCTTGGGAATAGAGTTCATGTGTTTCTTGATGTTGCCAGGGCAACCCAGCAGTGGTAACACAAATTCCTCCTTTGAAAAGAGGGGTATTTATGTGTTGGTGCTGAAATATTGGTTCTCCATGCAGCCAAATCATGCAAATCACTGAAGGGTGCAAAATTCAGGCTTTGTGACTTGCCTAGCATGGAACACTCCCTTAAGGCGACAAAAAGTGGAATGATTAATTTTAAGGATAGGCGGATAACTGGTTTTTTTCTTGCCTATGGGGTGGGGGGAGAATTCTCCATGTCTAAAGAGTTTTTAGATGTCAATCCACCTCCCCCCCAAGTTGTTTCTTATCTTTATCAAAGGGTTTAACCATTTAGTTATGATGTTAAAGAAATATGGAATTATGGATGATGTCATAGCATTTATATGTGAAAGTACTATGGCGATCCTATTGACTAATAACCTCATTTTATAGGTAAGGAAACAGATCACAAAAAGACAAAGTAATTCCACCAAGGACATTAAGATGATAAATAGCAGAAACAAGATAGCAACCTAGATATTTTGATTCTACATCCATCTTTTCCATTATGAAATTTGAACATAAATATGAACTATCCATATATATTTAAATATGATATAAATATGAAATAAATATGAACTTTGAAAATACATGAATGAACGAGGCAATTTTAAATCACTAAATACTAGATGACACAGAAGATAGAGTTCTAGGGGACATGCAGTCAGGAAGTCCCAAGTTCCATTCAAATCTGGCCTTAGACACTTACTGTGCAAACCTGGCCAAGTCATTTAACCCTGTTTGCCTCAGTTACCTTCTCTGTAAAAAATGATCTAGGAAAAATAAATGGCAAACCATTCCAGTACCTCTGCCAAGAAAACTCCAAATGCAGATACAACTGGAAGAACTGAATAACCACAACATGCAAAGTACTATAATGAACAAATAAATAAATAAACAAACAAACAAACAAATAAGCAAATGAAGAAGGAAGGAATGAAGGAAGGAAGGAGGGAGGGAGAGAAGAAAAGAGAGAGAGAGGGAGGAGGGAAGGAAGGAAGGAGGGAAGGAAGAGAGGAAGGGAGGAAGGGAAGAAGGGAGGAAGGGAAGAAAGGAGGGAAGGAAGGAAGGAAAGAAGGGAAGGAGGGAGGGAGGA
>NW_025356679.1:0-2606 GCF_016433145.1 Gracilinanus agilis | reverse complement strand
AGGCAACTCTTTCACAGTTTCATTGTATTGTATCCTACTCATTGTATTCAATGTCAGATTAGGAATAATGCCACCTGGGCTAGATAGAACATTTCTGGGGGCCACATCTGGCCCTTGGGTTGTAGTTTGCCCATCACTGGGCTAGACAATTGGGCTTAAGTGACTTGCCCAGGGTCATATAGCTAGGAAGCATATAAGGCTATATTTGAATCCTGGTCATCCCAATTCCAGGTCTGAAGTTGTATCCACTGTGCTACCTTAGCTGTCCCTACACTGTGCACTTTAAATCAAGGGAGGCTGGGCAGGTCCATAAGAGATAATACAAAGTACTAGATCAGGAAAAAAGGAGGGAGAAGTCCCTTCTGGGGCCAAGAAAAGGTTTCACAGAGTCAGTACAATTGAAGCCTAGCTAGGAAAGTCTGGTGTAGATGGAACTGGGAGGGGGTGGGCTGGGGATAGAAAGGAGAGCATTCTGAGAGAAAGAAATGGTGCAATTAGCTCTTAGTGTCCCTTCTGGAAAATCCACATATACTTTTTAATGTCCTTAATGCCTTATTATTTACAGAAATAAGATCAAATCAGTCCTTCCATCTCAAACATTTGGCCCGTGATGGTGTCAGTCCCCTTCAGGGCAGCTGCCTATTCTTTTTCATCAAATACCTGTTTGGCCAAGTATTCAGCAGGGTGTTCCGTGCACTGAATGTACTCCTTAGCCTGGCCATATCCTGATTTTATCTACCAATGGGACACTCACAAGACTTCCTCTGCCTGAACACAATGGCAGGACGTGGCCAGGTCATTGGCTGGTTCAGACTTTGGGTTTTTTCCTATATTAAGCACATGAGTCCCAGTGCTCCTAAATAATGACTCCATTTCTAGTGGATTTCTCCATTCAGTTGTTTACAACATGCTTTTTGACTCATCCGTAGACTAAGGGAAGTCACCCTGAGCTCACTGATGCAGCTTAGTGAAATAGTTAATTAGTGAGATAGTAGAAACAGGCTTCAACTGAGGCAAAAAGTCAGCTAGCAAAGAATAAGGGCCACTCTGTAATTTTCCAGTATTCCTTTCTGTGTCTCAGGTAGTGACTTTTCTTGTCCCTATAATTATTTTAATTTTTTAAAAATTATTAATGTTTTTAGGTTTTTATATCATGCTCCCCAGAATATTTCCCTTGCTAAAAATAAGAACAGTCAAACAAAACTGACTATCACAGCAATTGTGTCTAAGTCTGCCACATTAGGCATCCACAGTCAACTGGCCTCTGGATCCAATAGTAGTCTTTAGCACTCATTATGAATCCTTACGATGTTTTTACTTAATGTTATTATTGTCAGTAAGCAAATAAACTTTAAAATGTTTTAACTTTATTTTTTAAAAACCCTTATCTTCAGTTTTAATATCAATTCTAAGACAGAAAAGTGGTAAGGGCTAGATAGTTGGAGTTAAGTGACTTGCCAGACCACATATCTAGGAAATGTATGAGGACAGATTTGAACCCAGGTCCTCTTGATTCCAGGTCTGGCTCTCTATCCACTAAATCACCTTGCTGCCCCAACAGACTTTTATCAAAAGCTTAGTATGAACCAGGGGAGCTAGGTGGCACAGTGGATAGAGTGCTAGCCTAGAGTCAGAAAAACTCTCCTTTGTGAGTTTAAAATTGGGCCCAGAAACTTACTAGCTGTATGACCATGGGAAAGTCACTTAAACTTGTTTGCCTCAATTTTCTCATATGGAAAATGATCTGGAAAAGGTAATGATAAGCTACTCTAGCATCTTTGCCAAGAAAACCCCAAACAGGGTCATGGAGAGTCAGATGATTGAAACAACTGAACAAAAACAACAGCAATACACTGAACACTGAGAATATAAAGAAAAGGGGGAAAAAATTCCTGGTCCTCAAAGAGCTCACATTCTAATGGTGGAGATAACATGCAAACAACAAGGTATGTACTAGAAGGAGTTGATAAAAAATAATGTCAGAGGGAAAATACCAAGATTTAGGGGGACCAGGATACGCTTCTTGTAGAAGGTAGGCTTTTAGATGAAATCAAGTGGGAAAAATGAGGAAGGAGAACATTCCAGGCTAGGAGCACAACCAATGAAAAAGTATGAGAAAGGCAGCTAGGTGGCTCAGTTGATTGAAAGCCAGACCTAGGGATGGAAGGTTCTGGTTTCAAATCTGGCCTCAGACACTTCCTAACTGTGTGACCCTTAACAAGTCGCTTATAACACCCTCCAACCCCCATTGCCTATCTCTTACTGTTCTTCTGCCTTGGAACCAATACAGCATAAAAAGAACCACTATAGAAGGTAAGGGTTTAAAAATAGTATGACATTAGGAGATGGAATAGCTTATTCAAGGAACCTCAAAGAGGAGAGTTTTCTTGGGTCACAGAGTATATGGAAGTGCAGAAAGTGTGAGAAGACTGATGTGTTTTTAAGTTATTTTAAAGTAATTTTAGGGTAAGAGATTTGCTGCCTCCTGGAACCCAGAAAGTGAACTCCTTGCAGAAGATACCATAAAGATGCCTGCAGAGATCACACACTGCTCCAAGAGATCCTGACCAAACCCTTTGATGTGCTGATTTGAATTGGGGGGGGGG
>NW_025356678.1:0-3403 GCF_016433145.1 Gracilinanus agilis | reverse complement strand
GGCTTTTGCTTTGGCAGTTCGGCTTGGCTTTGCTTTAGCCTTGGCCTGTGCTTATCTTGTCTTGGGGAAATTTAAACCTATCTCATTTCTCTGGACCTCTCCCTGATCTCTCCATCCATATCCTCCCCTTCCCTGAATTTCCTTTGGGCCCTGGGTGGAAGGGAGGGCTTGGCGATTGAACATTGTGAGTTTTAGTTTCTATAAACAAGTAGAGTATTCTCAAATAAGTTACCCCTAGTTTTAGTGATTTAATAAGGACTTTACTTACAAGGCAGTTGAATCTCCCGAACTGGGAGATCAGGCTCTCTCTCAGTCTAAACCTCTCCGCGACCCATCCCCCACCATCACCTCTCTCCCTAGCAACAGTTAGAAAACCCTGAACCTCTTTCCCTCTGACTAACCTGAGATTAATAAATCCCCTTGTTACCTACTCAAAGCCTCTGGTGAATCATTGTGTTGAAAATTAAGAAATGGCTCAAAGGGAAGGAATCATTTTTTTTTCCTATTTCCTTTAGGGAAGCTGGGGGCATCCATCTTGGCAGGAAGTACCTACCTGAGGCTTCTTCCAGACATCAGTTTGACTGGCAGGGAGGGGCACTCTTGTCTCCTCCCTCAAGAGACTTTAGAAACTAACAAGAGAAACCCTCCAGCCAAAACCTAAACATTTCTTACTGGCCCTAGTTTCCTCCCTGTATTCTCTGTCTCAACTCTCTGGGGATAAACCTGTTTGAGCTGCCCTCTTCTACATACCCCATTTCCTTTATCTCCTATATACCTTCCCATACCTTCATTCCTCCTCTAATCACCTTATGATCACGTAATATCCCCTTTATCCTTCCTCACACCCAAATTGCTTTTGTTTCACCCAGATTATCTTATTTACTTTTTATAACATCTTCTGTTACTGGTCTAGCTATTGTTTGTAGCTCTATGTTGAATAATATTGATGATAATGAACACCTTTGCTTCACCCCTGCTCTTACTGAGAGGGCTTCTAGCTTATCACCATTACAGATAATATTTGCTGATGATTTTAGATAGATTCTCATTATTTTAAGGAATTTTCCATTTATTCATATGCTTTCCAGTGTTTTTTTAAAATAGGAATGTGTTGTATTTTGTCAAAAGCTTTTTCTGTATCTATTGAGATAATTACAGTTTTTCTGATATTTTTGTCATTAATATGGTCAATTATGTTGATAATTTGTAAAATATCAAACTATCATTCCATTTCCGGTATAAATTATATGTGTTAATAGCATATGGTCATTGTGATATTTTGCTATAATCTATTTATTAGTATTTTATTTAAATTTTTTTGCTCCAACTTCCATCAATAAATAGGGAAAGGACAGATCAGTCAATCTGGTATGCAAATAAAAAATAATAAAAAAAAGCAAGTCTAAAATTTTCTCCTTAATATTGCTTTGACTGCACCCCATAAATTTTCATATATTGCTTCATTTTTGCCATTTTCTTTAATGAAATTTTTGATTGTTTCTATGCTTTATTCTTTTCCTCATGCATTGTTTAGGATCAGATAAGTTTGCAATTACTTTTCAATACATCTTTGCATGGCCCTTCATTCTAGGTAATTTTTATTGCTTTATTTTAGGAAATACCTGAACTCTCTCAATAGTCCTTCCTATTTTTCTTATTGCAAAGAAATAAAATAATCCTTGTTTTTCTAAATCACCATAGGTTTCAACTGTCAGGATTACATTTTGGATATTGAGAATTATTTCACTCTGACTTACTTTTTAAATAATGATTAAGAGGGAAGCTAGGTGGCTCAGTGGTTTGAGAGCCAGGCCTAGATACTGGAGGCCCTGGGTCTAAATCTGGCCCTAGATATTTCCTGGCTGGGTGACACCTAACTTGTGGAATGTTTATTTTGAATCATGAAATGTCCCCCACCTTTTAAAAAACCCTTACCTTTTGTCTTAGAAATGATAGTAAACATCCATTCCATGGCAGAGGAGCAGGAAGGGCTGAGTAATTTGGGTTAAGTGACTTGCCCAAAGTCACACAGCTAGAAAGTGTCCGAAGCTAGATTTGAGCCCAGGACCTCCAATCTCCTTGCACTCTATTCACTGAGTCATCTGGCTGCCCCTAAAACCACCCCTCTTTTCTTTTAGGTAGGACCTCTGTATTTTTTTTTCCTTGTGACATTTCAGACTTCCTGAAACTTCACTGGGCAGACTATTACATAGCTAAAACATTTACGTTGCCAGCAATCATATTAAAGAAGACAATGGTCTTCTGTATGGGTAATGGGCTGGTATCCTGTCATCAGGGCATGGAGGCCTCTGGTGACTGTGGTGAAGGCGAGGCATAGGTCTTTCAAGGACAAGTTGACCAGGAGCTTGCTCAAAGGCAGTGATGGGCAAACTACGCCCCAAGAGCCAGATGCAGCCACCTGAAGTGTTCTATCAGGGTTGTGCACATTATTCCTAATCTGACAAATACAGTGAGTAGGATATAATACAATGAAACTTTGAAAGAATTGTCTTAGAAACAGACTGACAGAAGAGCATTTCCTTTCCTTAGGTCCCCTCTTTAAAAAGTTTGCCCATCACTGCTGAAAGGGATGGGAAAATATGAATTTGAAACTCCACATTCCAAAATACATTTCAATCTCCCTTTTACTCTACCTCTAATATTTCTACCTTCTTGTTTCATTGGCTTCTTTCAAATCATAGATAAAATCTCACCTTGTATAGGAAATCATTTCTTATCTCCCTAAATTCTCTTGCCTTCCTTCTGTTCATTATTTCTAAATTAACTTTTATATAGATTGTTCGTATATAGTAGTTTGAATGATATTAGATTGTGAGCTTCTTGAGAGCAGTGACTGTATTTTATCCATCTTTGTATCCTTAACACATAGAAGAGTCCCTGGCACATAGTGGGCACTTATTAATTGTTTATTATTAATTAACTGAACTGACATGTATCATTTAAAGACATCACCATCCTTCCATTTAATCAGGTTTCCAAATTTGGTGTCATTCTTTATTCTTCACTGTCCCTTGCCCTCTCTATATCCAATTAGTTATCAAGACTTATAGATTTTACTAATACATAACACACACACATATATAAACATCTATTGCCATTTATTTATTCATATTGCTTCCATCCTAGTTCTTCTATACTATTTCAATAGCCTCCTAAATGGTCTTGCTTCCTCAAATCTCTCATGTCTCTAATTCATCCTCTGAAATAGCTGCCAAAGAATTTCCCTAATGCACATCTTTTTTCATGGCACTCCTTTGATCAGAAATTTCTGGTGGTTCTCTGTTCCCTCTAGGAGAGACATTTGAAACTCAGATTTGTGAATATTAGAAGTATTTACCTATCTGTCCTCCTTCGTTCCTTCGTTCGTTCCTTCGTTCCTTCG
>NW_025356677.1:0-8134 GCF_016433145.1 Gracilinanus agilis | reverse complement strand
AGGGAGGAAGGAAGGGAGAAAGTAAGGGAGGAAGCATTTAAGTTCCTACAATGTGCCAGGAACTGTGTTAAGTACTTTGAAAATGTTATCTTATTTGATTCCCACAACAATCTTAGAAAGTAGGTGCTATTATGATCCTCATTTTAGTTGAAGAAACTGAGCCAGTTAAAGGCTAAGTGACTTGCCCAGGGTCACATAGCTACAAGTAAGACTTGAATTTAGGTCTTTCTTGACTCCAGGTCCAATATCCTTAATCCAATAATCTTAGAGGGAGGAGGTCCTTTGTTGGACTGTCATTCATATCATGCCTTCTAACTTCAAACTTACCCAAGAACTTTTTCTGTGCTCCCCCCGCCCTTCTCCCTCTCTGTCTCTCTGTCTCTGTCTGTCTGTCTGTCTCTCTGTGTCTCATTCTCTCTCTTACTAGATGACCCCAGAGTGCTATTTCTCAATGAGCAGGATTACAAAGGAAAGCAGTTCTATTGAAATAATTGATCAAAATCTATTTTTCATTCCCAGGCCCCAGAGATAAGGAAACTGAGGCCCAGAAAGAAGGTCATTTGCCTCCAGCTCCAGCGATCTTCCCTTTCCAGTGGGCCATGGCCCAAAGTCCGGCTGCGTGATGGAGTGCCACGCCGTCCTCAGGCTGCAGACACCTGTCACCTGTGTCACCTGTTGCCTGGGTTTGGCTAATGAGCCCCCAGGGGTCTGCCTGCAATGCTCTGTGCCGCTTTCCCAGGCCTCAAAGAGTTAGCCTGGGCTGGGAGGGCAAGGGAGGCCCTGGGAAGGCCAGGCAGCCGGGCCATTCTCTCCTCCTCTCTGTTTCCCCGCGGGCCCCTCTGAATGTGGCTCTGTTCTCAATTACTTTTATCAATGTCTTCAAAGGCCTGCCGGGCCCCCTTCCCTCCACCCCTGATGATTCCCGGGAGACACACAGCAGATTTGAGATGGGGACAGACAGCGGGAGGGAGTGGGGCCCTGGGCTGGCTATAAAGTAGCAGAATAAACAGAAACAAAATGTACCAGAAGATGCTGAATGCTGAGGCCTCGGGCTGAGCCGCACAGAGGAAACGGAGGAGGCTGCAGCCAGCCAGCCACAGGATGGATGCCCTGTTTGGGATGGGGACTGGGGGCGGGGAATGGAGAGAGAAACACTCTTAGAAACCTGAGTGCCTCGAACGCTCTCCCTCCTCTGTTGTTTCTGTTTCCTCATTTTCTCTTCTCTACTGTGCAAGAAGGGAAAATTCTAAAAGCTCCCATTTTCACATCTATTAACCACAATCCCCATTTTGCAAATGGGGAAACTGAGGCTCTGAGTGGTTACTTCCCCTTGCTCCAAATCATGAAGGTAATCAGTGCCAGCTAAAACATAAATGAATGAATGAAAAATTAAATAAATAAATGAACAGATACATAAATAAAAAGATCTAAAACTCATCCAAGTCAGCATCAGAAGAACTTTAAAATGAAAGAGACCTCAGAAATCAGAGAATCAGAGATTTGTCTGGTCCCATCTCCTCTTTCTCGTGTCTATTTTTAAAAACGGGCTTTTTGGATGCTTGTCATTTTTTTTTTAGAGCACAGTCATTTCCAGAGTCCTCCCCTCCCACCCCTGAGCCGGACCCTCCTTTGTAACAAAGAACAATCGCTCAATAAAAATATAGTGAGCCGCTGACGCTGGATGAAACGTCCTGCTGGGTAGCCCGGGGACCCCCCCTGAAGGCCAGCGAGGTCAGGCTCTTATCAAAGGTCACACCGGCCGTTAGTAGCCAAGCCAAGATTTAAACCCAGCTCTTGGGACCTCCAAGTCCACTCTGGGACACTGCACTCCACAAACAAACAGCCCATTCAGATTTTGAACTTCGGTTGCTAGATCCAAAGTTCAAGAGCGATAACCATTAAACCACTGAAAGATGACCAGGTCCTTCAGATGAAGCCCAGGGCTCTTTGCACTGTCTCCAGTGATGTATCTGACTCACACTGTCCTCACCTACCTTCTTTTTTTATTTAAAACCCTCACCTCCCGTCTTGGAGTCAATACTGTGTATTTGGCTCCAAAGCAGAAGAATGGTAAAGGCTAAGCAAAGGGGGTCAAGTGACTTGCCCAGGGTCACACAGCTGGGAAGTGTCTGAAGCCCTCACCTACCTTCTGATACCTCCTGTTTCCATTTTCCTTCTCTCCTGTGCCTCTGCAAGGGGCATTGCTGCTAGGCAGGACTCTTGTTCACTGTAGACTTGGATAAGTGCCCCCTGGACTTGTTTCCTCATCTATAGAGTTCAATTTGATTTAATACAATATAGACTCAGCGTGGTACAGTGATTAGCACAATGGAAAAAGTCAGGAAGACCTGAATTCTGCCTCAGTTTTTTATTAGCTGTGAGACCCCCAAAGGAGACCCCTCTGGACTTCGGTTAGGGACAACTAGAAGTGACCCGGAGTCAGGAAGACTCTTTTACTGAGTTGAAATCCAGCTTCAGATACTTTTAAGCTATTTGCCTCAGTTTCCTCATTTGTGAAATCAGAGAAGAAAATAGCAAACCACTTCAACATCTTTGCCAAGGAGAGTCACGAAGGGGGGCCAAAAAGGGTCACCAGGAGTCAAGCATGCCTGAAATAATTGAACAGCCACCAGAGTTTTCTTGTCTATAAAACCAAAGTGTTGGAGCGTCATCGCATCCGGCTCCAAATCTATATAGTTCTAGTAGTTCGGGTCATTTAATAAGCATTGATAGAAATGTTTCCTGCATCCTAGAGGCTGGGGACTCAGTAGCAAAAGAAACAATTCCTGGCTTCGAGGAGGTCCCTTTCAGGGGGACACAAAATGGCGAGCTGCCTCTAGCTATATACCACCACTCAATTCAAGGAAGGAAAGAGCACTCACTACATGAAAAGATGTCAGAATTCTTCAGAAGTGGTGGGCCTAAACTCAGCTGGGAAGGAGGCTTGAAAGAAAGAGGTCAGGAGGGGGTACATTCCAGCCCCTGGGGATCACTTGTGCAAATCCACAATGGTGGGAGAGTCCATATATCAGGGACATGGCAGGCAGGCCAGTCCACACAGAATGTAGTGTGCAAATGGGGAAAATTGGAAATAATTTTAGGAAAGGTAGATTATGGAGGGCTGCAGGGAGATGACCCAGGATCTTAGATTTGGGGGATAGGGGTGGGGTTTTACATTTCAGCCTGGAGGAAATGGGAAGCCACAGAATTAGCATAACCCTCCCTGTTTCTGCCAAGGATGCTGATCTCCAATCTCCGAGCACAGTGGTGAGACTCTGAGGAGATGAGGTGATAAAGTCTTTTGGAAAAGACAAAAGTGTTGCACAAGTGTACAGGATGAGACTATCCTCTCTGGAAAGCTTGTGAAATGGTTAAGTAAGGCCCATCCCTCCCTGTTTGCACAACCAGCCTAGTGCCAGAAATGTGGCCCAGGCTGGGAAGAGGAGGAGAGCTGGCTCTGAGTTAGCAGTGAAGTCAGCAGAGGTTGTCTGAGGCCTCTTGTCTGTCTCCCCTTTCTTCTTGTCCCCCCTTCCAGCTTACTGGAACCCTTCCCCTAGGAAGGACCCCTGATGGCCCAGACGCTCCCGTCAGTAATGGGATCTACCTCCTAGCCGGTGGGAGTCTTTTTTCTGTCCCCCTTCTTAGTGTACAATCCCTGCTTAAATAACTACCTATATAGGCTTTTCTGTACAGGGCTGTATATACAACATAAATATTGTCTCTTCCCAGGAAGGGCAACAATAACTAGCTTTTATAGAGCTTGTTCAGATTTACAAAGCACTTAGCAAGTGCTTATCCATTGGATCCTCACAACAACCCTGGGAGATAAGTGCTATTATTATCTCTATTTTATAGATGAAGAAACTGAGGCAGGCAGGTTGGTTCAGGGCCTCTCAACTAGGAAGTATCTGAGGCTGGACTGAAACTTGGGTCCTCCTGACTTCATCTAAATGTCCCATAGATACTCTTATATGTCTTTGGGGCCTGGATTTGGTTGAAGAAAATTTATGAAATGAAATCTGCAAGAAATCCATGAAAAATGGTTCCTTTCACTTGTCATCTACTTCTGCTCCTTCTACACTAGGATAGACATTTGTTTTAATGTACAACTCTACCTGAAAACCCGGCCATCTTTGGTTTCCTGAGAACTAGACCAAATATGATGGAATTCTAGAGAAGCACAGGACCTTAATAAGACTAAGAGTCAGAAGGGACTTTAGAACAGAGAATGTCAGAGCTAGACGGAACTCAGAATATAACGTGCTAGAACTGGAATAACCTCCGTACATAAAATGTCAGAACTGAAGGGGATTTTAGGAGATAGAAAGTCAGAACAGGAAGGCCCTTAGAACATAGAATGTCAGATCTGGCAGGGACCTTAGAACACAGAATGTTAGAGTTAGAAGGGAGCTTAGAACATAAAATTTCAGAACTAGAAGAGACCTTAGAACATGAAATGTCAGAGCTGGAAGGGAGCTTAGAACATAGAATGTCAGACCTGGCAGGGACCTTAGAACATAGAATGTCAGACCTGGCAGGGACCTTAGAACATAGAATGTCAGGGCCAGAAGGGAGCTTAGAACATAGATTGTCAGAGCTAGAAGAGACTTTAGAACATAAAATGTCAGATCTGGACAGGAGCTTAGAATATAGACTGTCAGAGCTAGAAGAGACCTTAGAACATGAAATGTCAGAGTTGGAAGGGCCTTAGAAAATAGAACTGCAATAGTCTTAGAACATGAATGTCAGGGCTAGAAGGAATCTTGGAGCAGAACAGAAAGGGCCTTAGAACAACAAAAAAAGGTCAGGACAGGAAGACACATTAGAAAATAAAACATTAGAGATGGAAGGGACCATAGAACATAGAAAATCAGAACAGGCAGGGCCTTAAAACATAGACTTTGGGAACCAAAAAGGACCTTAGAGATCAATCAAACCTCCTTCATTCTAAAAATAAGGAAACTGAGCACCAAAGAAATCAAATGACTTGGTGAAAATCACACAAGTGTGATACAACAGTCAGGACTCAAAATCCAATCTTCTGGTTCCAAAAGCTTTCCTTTTTTCCTACCATACCACTCTACTTCTAGAATAATAAAATGTCAGATCTAGAAGGCAAATAGGATGCTGGTTGAATCCAATGTCCTGATATTACAGGTGCTCTGGACTTAGAGTCAGAAGATCTGGGGTCAAATCCTGGCGTGGTTACCACCTAGCAGTTCATAAGTCTTCTCTGAGTCTTGAGTTCATCATCTGTAAAATAAAGTTCCCTTCTCTGATGTATACTGGTTTTGTGAAACTGAGCAAATGATTAAGTGCCCATGTAAATCTCTAAGACTATATATATATTGTTGAAAAAGTGCCAGCCTGCATTGGTAGAGAGAATTTTCTCACCTGGAAGTTCTTTACCCCAATGAAAGGTCCAATACATACCAACATACATTTCTACAGACAGCACTTCTGCTCTTTGGTTAGATTTGCTTAATCTTCTTTAAGCCTATTTCCTCAGGTTCTTTTTCCTGCCTCTCTCTTCTCTAATATCCCTCTTTGGCTCCCAGTCCCAACCTCCTTGTCACCTCTTTTCTTGCTTTTAGAGTTTTACTTCTTAATTTTTTCATTTCTTTTTTCCAATTACCTATTCCAATTATCTTCCTGTCTTTTTTCCTTTTAGTTAAGTAGTCAAATAAATAATTTTTTTCTTTTACTCATTTCTCTTCAAATTCTTTTGTTAGAGTATTTTTTCATTTTTTGCCACTTTTTCTAAAAAATATTTTTTCTCTTATACTCTTAATTAATCCACTTCCTTGTCTATATATTCTAGACTTTAAATCTTTGATTCATGGTCCTTTTCATTTTTCATACTGATAAATTGATTTTCTTCTTTCTTTTTTTTTAAATCAAGTTAACAACTGCTTTATCTTTTTATTAGGTTTTTTTCATAAAAACAAAATCCTTCTCTTATTAGTTTAATGTTATTCTTACTTTCAAATTTATTAATCTCTCCTTTGTTTTTCAGGATTTAAAATTTGGTGTTTAGTTTGGGATTTTTAATTTGTTCTTTTTTTTTTTTTTTTTAAGAAAAATTTTCCATGGTTACATGATTCATGTTTTGACTTTCCCCTTCACCCCCTCAAGCTTCCCCCACCCATAGCTAATGTGCATTTCCACTGGTTTTAACATATGTCATCAATCAAGATTTATTTACATATTATTGATAGTTGCATTGGTGTGGTCCTTTCGGGTCTACATCCCCAATCATGTCCTCATCAACCCAAGTGTTCAAGCAGTTGTTTTTCTTCTATGTTTCCTCTCCTGTAGTTCTTCCTCTGAATGTGGGTAGCGTTCTTTTCCAAAAATCCCTCAGAATTGTCCTAGGTCGTTGCATTGCTGCTAGTACAGAAGTCCATTACATTTGATTTTACCACAGTGTATCAGTCTCTGTGTACAACATTCTTCTGGCTCTGCTCTTTTCACTCTGCATCAATTCCTGGAGGTCACATGGAATTCCTCCAGTTTATTATTCCTTGAAGCACAATAGTATTCCATCACCAACATATACCACAATTTGTTCAGCCATTCCCCAATTGAAAGGCATACCCTCGCTTTCCATTTTTTTGCCACCACAAAGAGCACAGCTTTAAATATTTTTGTATAAGTCTATTTATCTATGATCTCTTTGGGGTACAAACCCAGCAATGGTATGGCTGGATCAAAGGGAAGGCATTATTTTATCACTCTTTGGGCATAATTCCAAATTGCCATCCAGAATGGTTGGATCAATTCACAACTCCACCAGCAGTGCATTAACGTCCCAATTTTGCCACATCCCCTCCAACATTCATTACTCTTCCCTGCTATCATTTTAGCCAATCTGCTAGGTGTGAGGTGATACCTCAGAGTTGTTTTGATTTGCATTTCTCTAATTATTAGAGATTTAGAACACTTTCTCATGTGCTTATTTACACTTTTGATTTCTTTATCTGAAAATTGCCTATTCATGTCCCTTGCCCATTTATCAATTGGGGAATGGCTTGATTTTTTAATACAATTAATTTAGTTCCTTGTATATTTGAGTTTTTTTAGTTGTATGATTTAGTTGCATTCATTGATCTGTTCATTCTTTATTTTATTGATATGAACATTTAGAGATATATATTTTCCCCCATAATGCTGCTTTGGCTGTATCCCATAAATTTGGATGTTATCATTCTCTTTAATGAAATTACTGATTGTTTCTATGATTTGTTCTTTGATCACTCATATTTTAGGATAAGATTATTTAGTATCCAACTAATTGTTGTCTATCTTTCTGCAACTATTTGTTGAATATAATTTTTATTGCATTGTGGTCTGAAAATGCTACATTTAATATTTCTGCCTTTCTGCATTTGATTGTGAGGCTTTTTTAAGTCATATTATGTAATCAATTTTTGTGACGGTGCTGTGTACTACTTAGAAAAAGGTGTGTTCCTTTCTGTTCCTATTTAGTTTTCTTCAGGGGCCTATCATATCTAACTTTTCTAAAATTCTATTTACTTTCTTAACTTCTTTATTATGTATTTTTGTTGAATTTATCTAGTTCTGAGAAAGGAAGATTGTGGGTCCCCCGTAGTATAGTTTTACTGTCCATCTCCTTCTGTAACTTATGTAACTCCTTCTTTAGGCATTTGGATGTTATGCCATTTAGTGCATATATATATATATATGCATATATATATATATACACACACATATAATTACTATTGATATTATTTCATTGTCCATGGTACTTCTTATCAAATTCTCTTCCTTTATCTGAAATCAGATTCATGGTGATTTTATTAATTTATTTCTTCTTTAGTCTCTGTATTCTCATGAAATTTAAAGCTTCTAAAATACTATTTAGTACCATCTTTCTAAATAATTTCTGTTATTGCCTTTTATAGCTTGTCCCCTCATCTTTTTTTTTCAGAATGCCTCACTTTTAGTATTCCTACAGTAAAAAGAGAAGATAGAATTATTGTCCCATTGTAGAAATTTTCCTGTATCCCTGATTGTACAGTTCAGTACTACCTATTGTCTTCCCCATCATTACTTTTTTTTTCCATTGCCATGAAATCCACTTCCTAGTCTATACTCTCCCACCCTTTTAGAT
>NW_025356676.1:0-1801 GCF_016433145.1 Gracilinanus agilis | reverse complement strand
TATATATATACATATAAGAATAGATAATAAGCCATTCAAATTTAATGTCATATTAAAAATATTCCAGAGTTTTAAGGGAATCACTCCAAGATCCACCAGGCCAGATAACATTGGAATTAGAATCCTTTAGACAAGGGCCATAATAATTAACTGTAACTTAGTATTATTTAATACTTCTAATAATGTGGACAGAAAGGCTAAGGGGCAAACATGGACAGAGATCTGGCCTCATTTAAGAAGACTTGAGTTCAAGTTTCCCTCTGAAACATATAGACTGTGTGACCCTGGATGAGTTCTTTAACATCTCAGTGCCTCAGGCACCTTTCCAGGTCTCTAAATTACAATATGTACCTATGCACATCGATAAAGTTATTTACTTTAAACTCCATAGACCAACAAAATCAAAGATCCAATTTAAAATAATGAAGTAATGAGACCAATAAAAATATTATATTCCATATGTTTAATATAAAATCTATATTAGAACATAGCATATTATTTATATTAGCATTGATGAAGCATAACATATGTATTTTAGCTTCATTATAATAGTGAATTATCATATATAAAACAGTATATTAAATATTTTATGAATATTATTTTCATACCATTATAAAGTTTCAAGACAGCAACACAGTAAAAAGAAAACATATCCTTTTCTCCACTATGCTGTAATGTTGTTTAAAGAGGGTAGCCCTCCTGCTATTACTCAATTTGATAATGATGGAGTAACTAACTACTTCTAGGGGAAAAACAAACTGATAAATGTTTCCCACAGAAACCATCAGAATAGAGAGGAGAAAAAAGCACTTGCAAAACCTGCAGTTGGAATTGTCATTGAAGTGCCATCCATTATTTGCAGGTTTTCTAAGGTTCTCACTCTTTGATGATGGGAGAATAAGGGATGTGATGACAAATCTCTTGGACTGAAGGTTCCCAGATGAGCCTTTTCCCTATCTCTTCTCCCGCTGAGGTCTGAATCAAAAACCTGATGTTGTAAATCATCTCATGCTCAGGATGCCTGACCAAGAGGGCATGTTTCTTAGTGATGGAGATAAACAGCTGCACCTTAGCTCTGGAGAATATATTGGATCCAGGGTGCTTGGGCCTGCTGGGAATTAAGAAACCAATCCTATTGCCAATGAACAGAGACTTGAAAGATAGAAATTGGCATTAAGGGGCCATGGTGAAGCTTGCTTCTGACAGGTAGAGTCACTGAAGGGCAATGATGATTTCAAAATTTATAGGAGGGCAGAGATGATGGGAGACAAGAAATTTATTACTTATGCTCTTTTCCTATATTATGGGCCAAACTTAGGCCACTGTAATTTATTTCAAAGAAATAGAAAATGGTTATTAAAATAGCAAGGAAAAAAGAAAGAAATGCTACTGGAGTATATCGGGAAAAGATCACAAAGACCATTGGAAAGCTAATAGACAGTTGTGTGAGATGTTTAACTCCTTAGAGAATGAGTGTGGAACTCATGGCTACCTATAAGCCTCCAGCCCCCAAAGCAAATTGCATTTACTTAAAAGATTTGCCCTGTTAAAATCTTATCTTTATTGCTTCCTTTCTAAGTGCTTGGTCACCTGTACCTTAGACCAGACCCTGGAGGAATTTCCACACTGGAACACCTCCTCTTCTGACTGATTACTTCCTCTTTATCAATTAAGAAAAGTACCAGCAAAGGACCTAGCTTTCTTCTTTTCTCTCTAGGCACTTGAATTATAGATTACTGTATAACTGTTCCACAATATTTCTCTTCCTCTATTCATTCTCTCTCTCTCTCTCTCTCTCTCT
>NW_025356675.1:0-1843 GCF_016433145.1 Gracilinanus agilis | reverse complement strand
CCTTCCTTCCTTCCTTCCTTCCTTCCTTTCTTCCTCCTTTCTTTTCATTGATACTTTTATTTTCATATTGCCCAGATTTCCCCTTGCCTTTCCCCTTCTTCCAGAGAGTCATCCCTTAAAACAAAGACTTTTTTTTAAAAGAAAAAAGAAACAATCAGTAAAGCCAATCAATATATTAAAGAATATCTGACTTAACATGTAATATTCTCCTTCTGTGGCCCTAATCTCTGCAGAGGAGGAATGGGAGATGTCTTCTCTTGGCTTTTCTTTGGGAAAAACTTGTTCTTTATAATCTCAGTTTTGATTGTTTTGTGGTAGTGGTTGTTCTTTCCATTTCCATTGTTGTCTTTGTAGATGTTGTCTTCCTGGTTTTGCTCACTTCTCTTTTCATCAGTTCATGTAAGTCTTTCCATGCTTCTCTGTATGCATCACATTCGTCATTTCTTTTAGCACAGAAATGTTCTATTACATTTGTGTGCTACAATTTGTTTAGCCATTCCTTAATCCATGGGCACATATTTTTGTTTTTAGTTCTTTGCTATCATAAAAATGTAATGCAGGATTGAGAGATCTTGCATCAACCCTGCATTACAAAAAGTGATTCTATAAATATTTTAGTGTATATGGAGTTTTAAAAAAATCTATTTGGCATATATGCTTAGCAGTGTGATCTCTGAATCAAATAATAGAGACATTTAAATTATTTTAATTGCATAATCTGAAATTGCTTTCCAGAATGGTTGTACTAGTTCAAAACTTTACCAACAACTCATGAATTCACTTGGCTTTCTATAACCCCTCTAACATTGATTATTCTCCTTTTTTTTTTTTCAATTTTGATAATTTATTGTCCTTGACTTTATTTCTTAATGTTTCCTTTTCTGATGTGGGAATAAAACTGCTTGTTCCATACTTGATTCATTAAATATTGTTAGCCCCCCTAAGTATTTTGGGGTCATACATCTTTAGGGAGTGTGAAAAGACCAAAGAATGTAACCACACTTCGTGTAAAATACTACTTCTAGAGCTATGTTTTTCAGTACCAATCCAGAGATCCAGAGGAGGGGGGACCTTAAAGACCACCTAGGCATTACCCTCTCATTTTACACATGCAGAAACTGAGGCCCAGAGAAATAAGGCGGTTTGTATGAGATCACAAAAGTAATAGTTTTGAAAAGTTGGTCTGTCTCCCAAAGTGTTATATCCACCCTGTTATGAGGTATATGAGATGGGTTTTGAAGTTAACTCTTGTTAAAAAAGAAAAAAAAAGCCATCAATCTGCTTCCAGCCCAGCCTCCATAGACATTGCACAGGAGGGCAATTTCAGTAGAAGGGGCCAGCTGCTGTCCCAGTTAACATTAACCCCAATGGCACCAAGGGGCAGATAAGCCAAGAGTACCAGGCCTAGCAGTATTCCCCACACTAATGGCCCTACCTCGAGCCTGGTCCCTGAAGCCATAGCTAGGGAAGTAACTCCTGTCGGGAGGAGGCCTAGTAATTGCCACTACAGATGTTGGAGCCGAAGTTACTGAAGGCCCAGAAAAGAAGGTTCATAACCCCAGTGTCCTTGGCATCCTTACAGTTCACCATCAGAAACACATTTGGTTTTATTAAGGGAAATGATCATCAGAAAGATATGATACCATCTGTCTTGCCTCTGCATCCTAAAGGTTACTGGGTCCTTCCATCTGTTCTGCAGCTGAACCCTCCTATATGTGTTTTATCCCCTTATTAAAATGTGAGCTCCTTGAGGGAAGGGATTGTCTTCCTCTTCCTCTTTTATCCTCAGTGCTTTGTACAAAGGAAGTATTTAAATGATGCTTTCTCTCTCTCTCTCTCTCTC
>NW_025356674.1:0-5165 GCF_016433145.1 Gracilinanus agilis | reverse complement strand
TATGATAATAATACATAATATTACCTGCCTTCTTGGGGAGCGGGAAGAAGTGAAAGGAAAGGAAGGGAAAAAAAGAATGAAATATAGATTTTTGTACATAACAAATGTGAGAATTTTCTTCTCTTAGATAAGCATATTTATTATAATTTATTACATATTTATTAACAAATCATATATTATAGTATGTTACCTCTTGTATTATGTGATATTTTTAAAATAAAAATAAATATCAATGCTTTCAAAAAGAAAAAAAAAGATACACCAGGTGAGAAGATAATTGCATCTGGCAATATAAATCAGTCCTAGACCCCCTTCCAAGTACTCAATTGTTATCTTTATATCTTTTATTCTTTAACTAGAAATATCTTTGATAT
The DNA here is from genome assembly GCF_016433145.1 of Gracilinanus agilis. Lineage (NCBI taxonomy): Eukaryota > Metazoa > Chordata > Mammalia > Didelphimorphia > Didelphidae > Gracilinanus > Gracilinanus agilis. Next base: position 4,791 of record NW_025356674.1, on the reverse strand, counting down.
TATTATAGCCCTTAATATGATAGACTTTAATTGAAATATAGGCAACCACCTTCATTACTAAATCTGGATGCTTCACAACCCCTATCTAGGCACACTTTCCCTACCTTTGGGAAAAGGGAACAAAAATAAATCTCTTGTAATTAGGTGATGAAATTATTTTTTTCTCATCCCTCAAGAAAATGTAGATTTTTCCCTTTTGCAAGGCAGAAAGCAAGGATTTCAAATAATCCTGTTTATAATTAATCTTTTCTTTCATATTCATATCACATTGTCTCAATCCTTAGATTATTCCCTGTAACTGGGAATTAAAACACTTTTTGGATCACAACTGTATTTCACCTTCTAAATTATCTATTATTATTCAATCATTAAATGCCAGCAATATGACAGGAGTTAGAAAATCAGTGCTCTAAGCTCTGGCTGGCTTATAGTAAGGAGAATTTTTGGAATCAAAGAATATGAATCAAAGACCTGGCCTCTTGGGCCAAATAAAAAGTCCACCAAACCAGGGATTTTGCCTCTAATGGTGATATGTTTTATGGGAAGGCACGAGTACATTCTGTCATTAATCTCAAAAAGTTAAACATGGACCCCAAGCATCAATCACTTCCCTTCAATACAATAATAACTCCATCCTCTATCCATTTATCCAAGTATTTCATGCAACCATTTACATTTTCAACCTGGGTTATCTCCTAGGACTAATGAACCCCTGTTTTTCAGAATCACAGTATTTCAGGTTTAGAAGTGACTTCAGCAGCTGTCTAGAACAATCTATACCCAAATAATAATCTCCTCTACAACATATCCAACAATTGGTCATCCAACCTTTCCCTAATGACCTCTAAAGAATGTCTTTAAGACTATACCTCCAGAAGCAGACCATTCTACCTTGGGATTAAGTATAGACAAAGTACTTTGCAAATCTCAAAGCACATTGTAAACTTGAACTCTCATCATCATTATTTTACTTGTTTAAAAGTTGTTTCCTGATATCAAACCTAAATTTACCTCTTCGTAACTCTCATTCATTATGCCTGGTTCTGTCCTCCCTCTTCCACATGAAAGGACTCTAGTGATTTAGCCAACAAACATTTAAGTGCCTACTATGTGCCAGGCACTCTCCTAAGAATTGGAGATACACACACACACAAAAAAAGGCAAAAAGTAGTTCCAGCTCTCAAGGAGATCACAGTCTAATGGGGTAGATGTTATGGAATCAACTATGACAAGATATATACAGCATGAATTGGGGAAAGTCTCAGAGAGAAGGAGTTAAGATTGTGGAGAACTGAAAAAGGCTTCTTAGGGGATAATTAGGTGGCTAACTGGATAGAAAGTCAAGCCTATAGAAGGGAAGTACTGGATTCAAATCTGTTCTCTGACACTTCTTAACTGTGTGACCCTGGGCAAGTCACTTAACCTTCATTGTCCTTACTATTATTCTGTTTGGGAGTCAATACACAATATCAATTCTAAAATAGAAGATAAGGATCTTAAAAAAAAAAAAAGAAAGAAAGAAAAAAGACTTCTTGTAGATGATGAGATTTTAGCTGGGACTTAAAAAATGCTAGGAGGAGGAGAGGAGAGGGAAGATTCCAAGCATGGGGTACAATGAGGGGAAAGGACCATAACTGGAGATAAAATGTCTTGAGTAATAACAAAGATACTCTCACTCTCAGGGTATGAGGCGCTAGTGGGGAGCTATAAAGTATAAGAAGCCTAGAAGGGGGGAAGAGACAGGTTAGGAAGGGCTTTTAATTTTGTTGTTGTTCAATTGTTTTTCAGTCATGTCTGACTCTTTGTGGCCCCATTTGGGGTTTTCTTGGCAAAAATTCCAGAGTAGTTTGCCATTTCCTTCTCCACATCATTTTACAATAAGGAAACTGAGACACACAAGATTAACTGACTTGCCAGGGTCACACAGCTAGGAAGTATCTGAAGCTGGATTTAATTCACATTGTCCTCACTTCAGGGTCAGAATTCCATCCATTGAGCTAACTAGCTGCCCACTTTTCATTTAAAAATCTTTAGATACTGTATAACAATGCTCTTGTTCCTCTAAGTCTCCTTTTCTACAAATTAAATATTCCCATTTTATTCAACCAATACATTATGAATTACAAACCTTCTACCATTTTTGTTGCCCATCTTTGAATACTCTCCAGCTATATCAATGACCTTCCTAAAATGTGGCACCCAGAATGAGATTGGTGGATCATTGTTTGGAGTAAACATTTAAAGACACAAAAGAATTCCTGATGATTGGCCAACAGAGTATCTGTCACCTCAGCTCTTTACCTACACTAATACTAATGATAAGTAGCATTTTTGTAAAGCTCCCATATTTTGTTGTTGTTGTTTTTATTATTTTATAGTGCTTTACAATTTGCAAAGGACTTTATATATGTTACTTCATTTGAGCTTCACAATCATGATGGAATCCTTAGAATCACAGAGCTAATAAGTATGATGCTGCCCTCCCAGTCATTCCCTGAACAAGGTAATCCATTTCTCTCTTCTGAGTATTTTCTCTGGCTATCATCTATGCATAGGATGCTCTTCCTCTTCAATTTTGCTAACTAACTTTCTTTAAGTCCCGACTAAAATTTTATCTTTTACAGGAAGCCTCTCCCAACACCTCATAATTCTAGTCCTTTCCCTCTCTTAAATATTTTCTATTTAATCTTTTTATATAGTTTATTTGCATGCTATCTCCTCAAATAGGTTATGAACTCCTTGAAGACAGTGACTGAGGGGTTTTTTTTGCCACTTTTTGTATGCCCAGCACTTAGCACAGTGCCTGGCACATAGTAGGCACTTTAAGAGATGTTTATTGATTGACTGATTTATGAAATATTCTAGATCAGATCTAAACTAATTTTCCTGACTAGAGGTTGAACACTCTATCCACTGGACTGCCCTGTAAATGCAAGTTACTCAAAATCTGGAGCCTTTTGAAATGTCACTCTTTTCTTTTTCCCTTCCTCTTTTCAGAGAATAGGGAAGGAAGAAGGAAATGCATTTATCTCCATTCTCTATACTGCCATCAGGAAGAACGATTACGACTTACAGTCAAAACACATGGCCCTGGGAAACATATGCTTGTGGGCAGCCTGAGAGAAGAGCTCTAGGTAAAAGCAGAGATATTTTGAATTCTCAAGGCAACATGAACACAGAATTTAGTCTTCTAGATAAGAAAGAGTTTTTTGAGAAACACTAGATTTGAGAATTGTCTTGCCGATAACCTCATGTTTAAGAATTGCTGATTTAGATATTTCCTGGTACAGCATATTTCTTGGATTGTAGAATGCAAAACCAATGAGTTACTCAAACCATAGAATCCTAATGAAAAGGTGTTTGTGTGGCCAAAAAGCTTCTAAACTTATTAACCTTCTAGGGAGTCTAAATCAAAGGGTTGGTATATATGTCTTTGCAAGCCTAGATTATTACACTGTGTAGAAAAAAGGGATTTACAAGTGAAAGAGAATCGTTTTGATAACAACCACAAATTCAGTTGTCTTCTGGAGGAGAAATGATTTACTATTTATTGATTGATTTGTTTGTTTTTGTTATACACTTAATAACTACCACCACTAATAGAAAAACATTTAACTAAACAAATGCATAAAAATTTATATGCAAAACCACGAACTCCAAATTGCTTACAGTTTGTTTAAAAATTAAGTTCCCTTTAGACTTGTTTAACTTGGATACTTTTTTCTCTTGATTTTGTGGCTGTTGTATATATTTCTTATTTTCTTTTTTTCTCCTTTCATCTCCATAAATTTACCTTTTTTCTTTATATTTCTAATATTTGTCATTTTTACTAACATGATACCATCCATTAAATTCAAATATCACAATCTATTCAGTCATTTCTCCCATTCATTGAATTTGTTATGTACAGTTATCTTGTCATTATAACTAAAGCTTCCATGAATATTTTCACATATACACAGCTTTTTATCCTCTCAATAATGTCTTTAGAGCCTAATACTACCAACAGGATCCCTAGGTCAATGAGCATAAAACATTTTATAGCTCTTAATGTATATTTCCATCTTGTTTTCTAAGAAAATAATTCATGGCTGCTCTAACAATATAATATTAGGCCTATTTCTCCATGTTCCTATCAACATTTAATTTGATCACTTTAACGCATCTGGTTCTGTTAACATACATTCCTAGGATTATATTAAACTAGATTATTCGTTGGGCAGTAGATACAATCTGCTACCTAAAGACCATATGCTTTCCAAAACCAAGTCTTTCCAACTTGGTCATACCCAGTGAAACTTTTGTTCCTATGGCACAACCCCTCTAGAATTCAGGATTACATCCATAGTATGATGAGTGTTAAAGTAAGACTTTTGCAGAATATTTATGCTCTTTAAGCCATTTTTGTGCCACTAGAAGCCACATTTGGATTATGAATATATTCAGGTTTCGATCTACTAATTACCTGATGCAGGTTTGTGGGGGCTTTCCAGATATCTACCATATTTAAATAATCTAAGTTTCTGTTGATGTCCTTAACTTCTTGTTCACTGTGTTCCTAATAACTTAGTCTTATTTACTTATTTATTTACTACTTATTCATTTTCAATGAGGTAAAAATAAAGGCTATCCCATAGCCAATACCCATAGTGTCCACTGAATGCATCTGTTGAATTTGAGGACCTGGCCACCCATTTTTGAGACTCTTAAGAAACATGCTATTATACTGTTTTATATTATATTATTTATATTTTTATACTCCATATATTTATATTTATATATTTATATTAT
>NW_025356673.1:0-3315 GCF_016433145.1 Gracilinanus agilis | reverse complement strand
GTGTATATATATATATATATATATATATATATATATATATATATATAAAACAGGGGTGCCTGGCACAGAGGGTTTCACAAAAGTAAGGGTAAACTGAGTCATCCAAAAATCCAAGTTGACACCCTTCACTTCAACTCCAGCTTATCTGGGCCAGTCAGAAATTCATCTCAGACACGGCAGCTACTTAATCAAAGCAAAAGCAAACACTTTTTTTTTTTTTAAACCTGAAATGAATTGCCCCTGTTCCCTACTGGATTCTTACCCAGACAGTCATTCAGTCAGAATCCAAGTTACCCCACAAAGTATTAGACAGAGTACTGGACTTGGAGTCTGAAAACTCAGGGCTCAAATTCCGCCCCTGACCTTTATTAATTACATGGCCGTGGGCCAATCATTTTCTCTCCATCCTCAGTTTCCTCATCTGTAAAATATGGGGTGGAGCTCCATGAGCTCTAGGTCCCTTGCGGCTCTATGCCCTAGATGCTGTGATTCTCATCAGAGCACATGTACTAACAGAAGATTATTCTCCTTCCTGGGATAGGATTTGTTCCAGACCAGTGACTTTTGGGGGAGCGTGACACATCTGCCTAGAAGCCTCTCTAGCCATGTCTCCATGGAGCCAAAAAGAATGGTGGAGAATTCAATCTTCACTCAACTAATCAGCAGTATGTACAGGCAGATAAAAAATGATCCAAGCCCACTTCTATGTAGAAAATAAATGGAGAGAATGAAAAAGTATTTGTTAACCTCTGTGTGTCAGGTATTGAGCTAATGGAAATTCAGAAACAAGCAAGCAAGGCATTTCTGGCCCTTAAGGTGGCACAGAAGATAGAGCATCAGTCCTGGAGCCAGGAAGATCTGAGTTCAAATTTGGCCTCAAATGCTGCGTGACCCTGGGCAAGCCATTTAACTTTTGTTTGCCTCAGTTTCCTCATCTTTAAAATGGGAATAATGACTATACCTTCCCCCAGAGTTGTTGTGAGGATCAAATGAGATAATTTTTGTAAAGAGCATAGCCCTGGACTTGGAATAAAGAAGGCATTATGTATTAATGTTAGCTATTATTATTATTAACATTGTACCAGGGAAATAAAATGGCTAAAAGGGAGTCCCCAATACAGAAAACTTGGGCTACCCAGTGGTCTTTACAAATTAAGGAAATGTTTCAATATCTTTAAGAATTCCTGTTGCATATATCTGAATGTAGTCCAGGTAGGAAGCTCTAAATATTCACCAGGAACTATAAATAATGAAGTCAACTTTCATCTTTAAAACTGAAGGCCAAGGCTAGAGATTCTGACATGTTATTGCCTACAGCCCTAAAGAAAATTCAGATACCAGAAACTCTTAAGGCTTCCATGACGCCATCTTTGCTTGAATTGAAACACCAAAATTTGACCTGGAATCTCAGCATGTAAAGAAACACGCTATCTTTTTAGTTTATTTTTTAAATTTTTAGTTGATTGGATTTTCCCATCACACCAGGCCACAGCTAAAATGGTTAGGAATGGGAAGACTGTGACTACCTGAGGACAACTTGGTTATTCATTTCTGGCCATCACATTCCAATCTTCCCTACCCCATGATCTTCTCACTTCTTTCTTCTCACAAAAACCTTAGGTTTTTGTGAAGCCCCTGAAGGTAAAACTTACCATGAGGTATCTTACTGTGAATCAAAATCTTAATGAGGAATTATTTCTTGCATAAATACCACAATTAATTAAGAAAAAGCTGAGCCCCAGTAGTGAGCTATTTTTAAATGTTGTGTCTCTGCATGCCCGACCAGAATATTGCTATTGCAAGCCTTCAAAACCTGCACATAAGACAAATTCAAATGTTTACATTTGCATCTTTTCCTTCCAAATGAGGTTCCTTAGTAAGCTTCTGCACAAAAGGGGAAAGTCATTAAAATCCGTCAACTTTCCCAGGAAGTTTTGAATATTAATAATACAATGCTGCCGAGCCAATTAGTCAATGTGAGCAGTCCCAATTAATTTATCAGAAGCATAAAAAAGAAGTCCAACTGCATTTAGGAAAAATAACTATAAAGAAAAATTGAAAAAAACTAACAACTTAGAACATTCAAATTTTTCAAAATTTGAATTGAAAAAAATTAGAAACATTTAAAAATCCAAGTTTTCTGTGAGAAATGTTTGAACTTCTGTGTGCCTAAGGACTAGTTTCAAGGATATTCTCAATGACGAAGGTCTATTAGCAATTTAAAGAAAAGATGTAATTTTCACTCAGTTACATAGATATTGCAAACATTCTACAAGAACTGAATGGAAGCCCTCTGAGGGCAAGAACTGTTTCAGTTTCATGTCTGTTTCTAAATCTAGGGCTTCATAAATGCTGGTTGAATTGACAAAATTGGCTCACAGCTGGTCATTTATATTTGACATTTATTAATCAACAAGAATCAATTAAGTCCTTACTAGGCAAGTGATGGTCTCTGAGCTGGATACTGGGGGAGAGGAAATAATATCAATGAGCTTCCATTTTAATGAGGAAGATGACAAGTTCATCTAAAAACAGAGGGGAAAGAAATCTAAAGCAAATATTTACAAGGATATACTGCATAGTTAAATACAAGACCAGTAAAGAGGGAAGATAGTAGTTGAGAATGTGAGACTGGGGGAGGAAGGGATAAATCAAGAAAGACTCCATACAGCAGATGGTCAAATACTTAATGAATAAACAAACCAATAAAAGAAAAAAACGATCAAGTACTACTTGCCACTTATTGGCCTATACCTTACAAGGGAAAAAATCTAGACACTGATACAACCTCTGACCACAGGAAATTTATAATCTAATAGGAGATACAAGATATGCAGAGGGCTGGTGGTGAGGGGCAATTTGGTCTGAGAGGTCAGAGGTTCCTCATGATTAGAGCATTGGATGTAGTCCTTGGACATATTGCTGTGCTCAGAGCAAGAAGAAGGTATCAGGAGGGTGGGGTGATAGGAGGGAGAGGACAAAACTTCTTGGCTACAAAGCTGGAGATGGTGAGACATTAAGCCTAAGCATTTCAACTGCCAGACCTGTGATGGCCAACAGAGATATCCTCCAACGCATTCCCCAGTTGGTTTCCTTCTACTGGTTTAGCATTATGTTCACCACTTGGGTGCTTGCAAAACACATTAGTTCTATACATGACTCCCACTTTGTAATTTTACAAAGTGTTATACGTTATTTACTAAAGCACAATGGCGTTTTTAGTTAGCAATAATCAACCAAACACCCAACAGTCATGGATTAAGCACCTACTGTGTGTCAGGAAGGAAGGAGGGAAGGAGGGAGGAAGGAAGGGAG
>NW_025356672.1:0-4267 GCF_016433145.1 Gracilinanus agilis | reverse complement strand
TGTAAAATGATGGTAATGATGTTGCCCAAATTTCAAAACAACCCTGTTAATTAAGTGGTATTGTAAAATTATTTCCTCAGGAAACAAAGTTTCTGATAAAGAAATGACTGACCAAAAGTCACCAAGGGAAAAAAAAAAGGTGGAATATGAAGCCAAGTTTTCCTGGCTCTATCCAGTGTTCCATGTTGTTTCTCATATATATATTTGTATAAGAGTATAAGTTTATGGGTTATGCATTTTATTATGGGGGTACATGAACCTTAAGAGAGAGAACATTTTATTATGTCTTGGATAACAATTCGCAGTGATGGAGAGAGTACTTGCAATGTTTTGTTGTATGGGTCCATTGAAATGACACACATGTATATACACCTCTGTGTGCAGGGGGGAGAAGTTGAGGATAGAAGACAGGGAATAAGGGAGTAGAAGGTAGAGGGGTGAGGAACTGGAATGGACTTGTGATTTCTCTGAGATAAGGAGTGATCAGAGTAATGAAACTCCCTCCACCAAGGTACTCCCAAGATTATTCAGTTTGTGACTTGCTCAGGTTCATACCATCAGTATGCAACAGAGGCAAGACTTGAACCCAAATCTTACTGGTGCTGATGTTTCTCAGACATTTGTATACTATATATGTATGTGTGTGTGTAAGAAAAATCAACACATTTCACCCATCCATAGCCCCATTTTCCCATGAGAACGACACTTTTCTTAGTCTCAGTTCTCTCCCTCCCACTCACCAAGGCATGCCGCCATAGTCTTCCTCTACCCTTTGTGTAGAGGAATAAAGCCAATAGACTGAAGGAAAGAAGAATCTCTTACAGGAAGACTCAGCATTTTGCATAATCCATTACCAAATCAGGAAGGAAGAGTCATGCCATGAGAGGGATCTGGAGTCAACCTCCATCCTGTACACCCAACAGCCCAAACAATGCCATGCAATGAGTCATTCTGGGAGACTCAACACCAGACCCAGTTGGAATGCTCCCTCCCACCAGTCTCCCTCAGTTTATCTGCTCCTCGATAGCCTTTCATCTCACAACCTGGAAAAGCTCATTAAGGAAGGGACGGCGCGGCGAATCTTCCCACCTTTCTTTCTGGAGTCTCTCTTGGTGCTGGATTTAACAGCCACTTGCAGGTCTGTCTCCGTTGACATCCTATTATATCCTTAGTCCTCTTCACACAGATCCAGTGTCTTGGGCAGGCTCATTGAGAATCCTCTCCCAGAGAATGGCTTCTCCCTTCAGATGCTATGCCCGCCAACAGCACATTTCACTCACTCCACTCAAGGGCTGAAACACAAAACAAGCAGAGTGATCTTAGTGGTCAGATAATCAAAGCGAATTGGGGAGAAGAGAAAATAAATAATTGTCTAAGGAACTCTCATTCTCTCCCTCTGCACTTCACAAGGGAATAGGTAAGGGACATTCGAGACAGGAGATGCATGCATTTTTCAGTAAACTCAGCACAGGAAAGGCCAGATTGAGATCAAAGGCCTATGTATGAGACTTGACAAGATGGCTCTGGGAGCCTGATGGGTTCTTTTCCAATTTAAGTCCAGCCTCTTTTGTTTGCCTGATGACAATCCCAAATTATATGCCAGGCATGACTCTGGAGCTGAATCATGGAGGACTTTTCTAAGGGCAGGGCATCCATCAGATAAGCTACGTCAGTGTCCTGGCAGCCAAGAAGGGCTGCTGAGAAGTGACCCATGGCCTTTCCCTCGAGGGTGAAGATCAGAGGGGCTATGGAGTTGACACACAATTGGGTTTTGAGGGTTGGGTGACAAATGTGAGCTATATAAACTTTCCAGTCAGCCAATTTGTGGTGTCAGTTTTGGGCAGAATGCTGTAGTTCTAGCTAGATGAGAAGGTAAGAATATGAAGTAGAGAGTAAGAGAAGGAGGGGGATGGAAAGAGAAAGAGGTGGAGAGAGGGGCGGGTAGTAGGATGAATGAGGGAATTAAGAATAAAAAGGCAGGAAAAGAGAAAGAAAAGGAAGGAGAGAGACAGAGATGGAGGAAAAGGAGGAAGAATAGCCAAAACAGATCAGAGAGCAAGAGGGAAAGACACACATTAAAAGGGGAGATTGGGAAGAGAGGAGAGAGACAGAGAGAAAGAGAGAGGAGAAGAAGGAGAAGAAGGAGAAGGAGAAGTTGAAGGAGGAGAAGGAGAATGTGGGAAGCCAATAAGAGAATAGATAAAAATCTAAGACCCTTCTTTTGACACCTCTTATGATCCATACCTTTTCTTATTGGAAAAACAAAATAGACTTATTGAAAAGCTTTGAGTCCCTAGCAGACCAGCAACTACTGAGCCAACAATTTCTCTCCTTGATAATTAAGAATCCTAAACCCTAAAAAATATTACTTAGATAAGCTGGAGATGGACTTTATCAGATCATGTATAGTCCTGTAAATCAAGGCAGAACGCAATTAGTAAACATCTCTATGAAATATATTTCTGCTCCCAGAATTAACCCCTACTAATTGGTGGTTGGAATTTGGCCCTTGCCCTTGTACCCATCTCTCTACTTTTTAGACTTTAATGGGTTGTGTATGATTTGTAACCCCTTCACAGCTGTGACTCTTTGTGTTCTTTGTTTGAAACCAGTATAAACTCCAAAGCCCATAGCGTTTAGATCAACATGGGTTAACCACTAGTCTGGTTGTTCTCATTTTCTTTTTCCTGTCTTAACAATCCAATGCCACAAAACACCATTCAGGACCCCTACCATATAGGGAGCTGGCTCTCTATAGGGGAAGGAGAAGGAGAAGGAGAAGAAGAAGGAGGAGGAGGAGGAGAAAGAGGAGGAAGAAGAAGGGAGAGAGGATGGGAAGGAGGAGGAAGGGAAGGAAGGAGTGAAGAAAATTAGAATGAGAGTAACAGAGAGAAGAAAAATGGGAGGAAAGGAAAAGAGAAGAGAGGAGAGAAATCATAAATACACATAAGCCAGACTAGTACTTATTATTTGAGTATTGTTACCAGGAAGGCTATCTATATTAGCTCATGAAGGTGGTGAAAGAGACCACTGTGAGGTCTAAGAGTCTGGAGGGAGGACTATAATAATCTATGCTTCTATAGCATTTTCAAGTCAGCCATGTTCTTTCCCCATGTCAGCTCTCTAAAGTAGTTAGTAAACATGGCACTCCCATTCCCCAGATGAAGTCGCCAAGGTTCAGAGAAGAGACCTGCCCATAGTTCTATTGCCCAGGAATCTATGGATTCCAATTCCAGGGTTCTCACTCCTGGGTCATGCTGCCTCTGCACTGTCAGTTGGGGGTCAAAAGTCATAATTGTATGTAACCATCCACAATCACTTCTAATTCCTACAATCATAAGAGTTTCCGATTCTATCGTGCTTGAAAAGATCAAGTCCCATTTATACAGCAGGTTCTTCACCATCACTTTCTGAGGGATGTACTACAGATGAGGAGCCTGAGGCAGAGAGAAATGAAGTGACTGTTTCATGGTCACACAGTGAGGAAGTCTTTGGACTCAGGATACCAACCAATGTACAGAATCATAGCGTGTTCTTTGCCCCGCATCATTCTGTCTCCTCTCTCTCAACTCCAATTCTAGCCTTCTTTCCACCATGTGGGGGCCTCAAGTCTGACACCTCCCGGAGAGCATGGGTTATAATAACTAGGCAATGAGATTAGGTAGGGAGAAGAAGGGAAGGGGCCAGAGCAGGCTTGAACAACACAAAGGCTGATATTGATGCCACTGAAAGCTTAAAAGAATCTCAATTTAAATGTAAAGGCAAATTTATTGACTATTGACAGCTAGCATAGATATGATTATACTTTTATAGGCCTGAGATTCTGGCAACAGGATTCAAAAGTGAAAGAAAAAATGAAAAGAAGGAAACTCCCCCAAACTCTCTTAAATGTACTCTCTCCCCCTCCCAGTTAATTATCTCCTGTTATCCTCTAAGTAGCTTGTTGTACAAATATTTGTTTGCCTGTTATCTGCTCCATTAGATTTTAAACACCCTGAGGGCAGAGATTCTCTTTAAAATCTTTATATATTCTGTGAGTTTAGCACAGTGCCTGGAGCATTGGTGGTGCAATATCAGTGTTTAATTGATTGATTAAAATCAGAAAATAATAGCACCTACCTCCTAGGTGTGTACTAAGGGTCAAATGAGATATTATTTGTAAAGGGCTTAATATAGTACCTGGCATATATTAGACTCTTAACATAACCAAGGTTGTTCCCTTGTTCCTTCTTTCCTTCCTTCCTTCCTTCCTTCCTTCCTTCCTTCC
>NW_025356671.1:0-2651 GCF_016433145.1 Gracilinanus agilis | reverse complement strand
TGTTTGCCATCATGTTTTTATCTTCCTTTGTGTTCTCCAGTAGTTTAATGTGGCGCCAGACACAGAGTAATGTTTAATAAATGTTTGTTGACTGACTGAATGAGGAAATAGAGTGCCTTGTGCTAGGATTAACCAATAACGCCACTGTAGCTGGATCATAGTCTGTAGAGGACAGTAATGTTGTTGTTTATCCTTCATTTTTATTTATTTTTTTATTATATAATTTTTTATTTAGTTCCTTCTTTCCCCACACCACAAGGCATCACCTGGTAAAAAATATAAATTGTCTTTCATGTTTCTACTTCTCAGTTCATTCTCTGGAAGCGAACATTCACTAATTGTTCTTCAATCATTAAATCTGTAGTATATAATTGTTTTCTTGGTTCTGCTTATTTCGCTCTTCAGTATTTCATGTAGTTCTTTTGAAGTTAAAAAATAATCCATTCATCATTTCTTATAGCACAGTAGTATTCCATCACAACCATATATCAGAATTTGTTTAGTCATTCCCCAATTGATGGACATCCCTAGATTTCCAGTTCTTTGCCACCACAGAGTGCTGCTATAAATATTTTGGAACATATAGGTTCTTTTCCATTTTCCCTGTTCTCCTTTAGAAACAGAATTTCTGGGTCTAAGGATATACACAATTTTATAGCTTTCCGGACATAATTCCATCTTTTTCCAAAAAGTTTGGCTCAGGTCACAGTTTGCTAATATACCAACAGTGTATTAGTGTCCCCACTTTTCCTACATCCCTTACAACAGTGATGGGCAAACTATAGCCCTCGAGCCAGATGCAGCCCCCTGAAATGTTCTATCCAGCAGCAGGACATTATTCCTAATCTGATGAATACAATGAGTAGGATACAATACAATGAAACTTCGACAGAGTTGCCTTAGAAACAGATTGACAGATGAGCATTTCCTTTCCTTTGGCCCCCTCTTTAAAAAGTTTGCCCATCACTGTCCTACAACATTTGTCATTTTAGGCCATCTTAGTGGGTATGAGATGATATCTCAGAATTGTTATGGTTTGTATTTCTCTAATTAGTAATGATTTAGAGCATTTCTTCATATACCTATATATAGATTTGATTTCTTTATCAGAAAACTGTCTGTTCGTATCTTTTTGCCCATTTATCAATTGGAAGATGGCTCTTGTTCTCATGAATTTGACAAAGTTCTCTATGCATCTTCAATATGAGACTTCTATCCAAGAGACTGTCTGAGAAAAATTTCCCCCAATTTCCCTTCTAATCTGGGCAATATTTGTTTTATTTGTACAAAAGCTTTTCAATTTAACATACTCAAAATTATCTACATCCCCCAGGGCTCTCCAACTCTTGTTTACTCCTAAGTTTCTCCCTGGTCCAAAAATCTGGTAGGTAATGTGTTCCCTGTTCTTCTAATTTGCTAATGGTATCTCTTTTTTTGTCTAGATCAGTGGTTCCCAAACTTTTTTGACCTACCACCCCCTTTCCAGAAAAAATATTACTTAGCCCCCTGGAAATTAATTTTTAAAAAAATTTTAATAGCAATTAATAGGAAAGATAAATGCCCCTGTGGCCATCATCACTCCCCTGGATTGCTGCAGCACCCACCAGGGGGCAGTGGCACCCACTTTGGGAATCTAGATCATGTATCCATTTTGATCTTATCTTAGTGAATGGTTTAAGATATTGGTCTGTATCTAATTTCTACCAAACTACTTTCCAATTGTCCCAGCTTATCTATTCTGTTCCACTGTCATCGTTTGTTTTCAGAGGACCAAGAACATCATGAAGTGATAGCTTGATGTGAAAATGACTGAAGTAAGGCAGTGGCGTAAAGTTATCAGTCTCACTCTCTCACACCCCATACACCCCAAGTAAAGGAAGTGGGAAAAGACTGAAAAGGTGGGAAGGGGCCAGGTTGGGATGAGCTTTGAATTTCAAACCTAGGAAATTATAGTTGACCTTGTAGGTAACTGGGAGTTACTGGAGTTTATTGAGTAGGGGGCTGACATGGGTAGACTTATGCTTTAGGAAAACCAATATGGCAGCTGAGTAGAGAATGAATTAGAGACAAGACAGAGCCCTGAAGTAGGGAGACCAACCAGAAGGGTATCGTAATCATCCAGGTCTGAGATGATGAGAGCCCATACCAAGATGGCGGCTGCATAAACAGAGAGAAGAGAGAGAGAAGAGAACATAAGAGATGTGGCAAATTAGAAGCCACAGGCTTGTGGGATGAGCAAGGATGTTTTGAATGGCAAGTGATTGGGAAGATGGTGTCACCCTCAACAATGGCAAAAGGAAGTCCCCTTCTCTCTTCCAGCAAACACACTACAATAACTGTACTTTTGTATACTCTGCTCGACGGGCCACTAGGTGGCGCAGTGGATCAGGAGCTAGGCTTTGAGTTCTGGTTAGACCTGAGTTCAAATTCAACCTTAGACACTAATAGCCTTGTAATCCTGGGCACGGCGTGCCATTTCTCGGTCCCTCAGATTTCTCATCAGCAAAACAGGGATAATAATAGTGCCTGCCAGTGGTGGGGATCAAAATGTAAACAGCACAGGCACGAAAACCTTAAGGTACAATACAAATGTTAACTATTGTCTCTGGGTCTCTAATACTCTTAGGCAGCTGGGTGGATAGAGCACTGGG
>NW_025356670.1:0-14747 GCF_016433145.1 Gracilinanus agilis | reverse complement strand
ATATTTTTCCATGGTTACAGGATTCATGTTCTTTCCCTACCCTCCCCCCCACCCCTTCCTATAGCCAAAGCACAATTCCACTGGATTTTACATGTGTCATTGATCAAAACCCATTTCCATATTATTGATAGTTGCATTAGGGTGATAGTTTAGAGTCTACATTCCTAATCATATTCCCATCGACCCATGTGATAAAGCAGTTGTTTTTCTTCTGTGTTTCTACTCCCAGAGTTCTTCCTCTGAATGTGGATAGCATTCTTTCTCGTAGTCCCTCAAAGATCCCTTTTGAGCACCTACAAATTGATTTCATAACAATGCCAAAGGCTGGACAATATAAATTCTGTCTGGTCATAGTGGATCAACTGACCAGGTGGCCGGAAGCATTTCCTACTGCCCGAGCCACGTCAGCCTTTGTTGCCAAGGTGCTTTTAAAAGAAATCATTCCTCGTTTTGGTCTGCCTGCACGTATTGACTCGGACAGAGGGAGTCATTTTACTGATTCAGTTTTATCTGAAATATATTCATGCCTGGGGATAACTCCAAAATTCCATGTACCATATCACCCCCAGAGCTCAGGCCAAGTTGAACGGATGAACAGAGAACTTAAAACCATGATTGGCAAATTATGTACTGAGACACATCTAAAATGGCCTGAAATTCTCCCTCTAGCTCTATTTTATCTTAGAAGCAGACCTAGGGGAGATCTACACATCTCACCATATGAGATGCTTTTTGGACATCCTCCTATACAGGCTAAACCTTTTTCTCCTGCATATACATCACTATTAGGAGGAGATACTTCTATTGCTTCCTATATACAGGAATTGCAACACAGACTGCGTGAACTCCATGAATCTGGAACTGCAGTACAAGCAGGACCAATAGACTTTTCACTTCACGACCTGAATCCAGGAGACAAAGTGTATATAAAGAACTTCCAGCGCACTGGGGCAACCCAGCCTTCGTGGGATGGCCCGTTTGAAATTTTAATAACCACTCCAACAGCTATAAAGATCGGAGAAAAGGACTCTTGGATTCATTGCTCACATGTAAAGAGGGCATCTTCTATTGAACCTGATTGACTGTTTCCTGTTACCTGCATTGGAGATAACAGTTCATGGACTCATGGATGTTAATTTGGAATCATTGGTTTGTCTTGATTCTTTCCCTGATTTTATTCTAATTTCTTATTGATTTCCTAATATCTTTTAATAGAATAATTGATATTTTTTTTGTCTTTTTTCTCATTTTCTTGTACTTGAGTACATATAATCACTTAATTTTTTTATTTTTTGCAATGCTATAATTTTAATATATATATAATTACTGTAATATTAATGCTTACTCACAAGGTTCAGACTCCAAGAACTTGCCATATATTGTTAAATGTTATGGGACTGTGATTAATGCTTCTATCTAATTCCAGGAGAAGGGAACACATGAGCCATTAATGGTGCTAAGGAAAGCACCAGGTCATGAAGACCGACCGACAAATCCAATGGGATTTCTGAGAACATCTGCACAGTGCCGAGGAGCACGAGGTTAAAGAGATCACACATAAACAGGTGGGATTGAGGTACTCCCACGCCAACACTGAGGACTTGAACTCAGTGTAAGAATCGAAGCTGCGACGCTTAACATATGTTAAGATGTAGGACTCTCCGAACTACACTGCCAGTCAGGTACCGCAGGTTGGCTATTATCTGGCTCACCCATATACTCCTGAGAGTAAAGGGAATGACAGATGCTTCCCTTGCATTTAAATCTGGTCCTTTTTTTCTCTCTTATAGAATGGCAACTTCCTGTAGTCTTAGCTGCAAATGGGTAAGTGCAGTATTACTGCATTGTATCCTACAGACTAGTAGGATGGAAATTATAATTGATGAGACCCTAATACAAGGGCCTGTTATAATTTTATTTTGTTTTCTTCAAAAATTTTTTTATGTACATAACTTTTGATATTTGATTTTGATTTTAATGCCTTTCTTTTTTTCAAAAGCTTCAATTTTCTTCTATTTGATTTTTTATATTTTTTCTTTCTTTTTTTTTCTTTTGAATTTATTCATACAACCCCATGACTCATCTGTATATATTGAGCTGATCTGGGTATTTCTTTCTAAATACCCACGTCAGGGGGGATTGTATTTTTATAAAATCCAAGATTAATCGTATTTTATTATATTCAAGATTTAATTTTTGGTTTTGTTTGAGAAAATTCTCAGGGAAAGACACTTGCAGATTCCTTAATCCAGAGAATGAACTGTTTGCAGAGAGATCCCTGAAGAACCTACGTTTAATCAAGAGATCCAGAATGAACTTTGGGTTGCAATTGATTGAACTGATGGGGTTTGTTGCATCAAGTGATCCAGAACGAACTTTGGGTACTAATGAATGAACTGATGGGTTTTTGAACAGTTACTTTAATTGTACATGTTATGCTGATTGGGGACTGCCCCCAATTGGTTTCTTGTCAACGCGCTTAGCAAAACATTGGTTTTGCTTTCTCTCTTTTCCATTTCCCTCTTATCTCTAACTATTGTAGTTAGAAGGACCTTTGTGGTAGAAGATGTTTGTGTAACATGATCACTTGGGGTGACTAGGCACCCAATGATCATCAGGGGGGATTGTGTAAATAGAATTAGCCAGATCCCATTAGTAATCAAAAATCTACTCAACCCAGGCGTGCTAATGATGTCACTCCCACCTCCCTTAGTGGGGAGGGGAGACGAGTTACCCACACGTGACAATAAGTAACAAATCAAGAATAAGGGACTGCCCTTTGGGCAGTCCAAATCAATGTAGAAACTGCCATTTGTCCATTTGAATTAGAGGTGGACCACAGGAAGTGATGAAAGACACATTCTCTTTAAGTAAGTGAGTGAACTTCCTGTGGGGGCAGTTGCCGTCTGGAACTGGAGGAAGAAGCATCTCCTGAGACCACAGACAGCTTACACTCCTGTATTGTCACGTGGGTAAGTTAGGCTGGCTTCCTTGGCCTAGCTGGGCCAATTCTAAACTCTGCCTATCCGGCTGTTGGGCCTTGCGGCTTACAGCTTCATTTATTTAGACTTCTAACCTCCCTCTTCTCTTTATCCTTACTTACCTTCCTGATTGTAAATAAACTCTTCAACCGATGCTGACTTGGGTCTGATTTAATTACGGAATCAACCTGAATTGTTGATTCCTGGCGGCCACATAATTTTAATATATAGCTATAATAACTAAATTTTAATTCTTACAGATCATTGCATTGCTGCTAGTAGAGAAATCCATTACATTCAATTGTACCACAGTGTATCCATTTCTGTATATAAGGTTCTCCTCGTTCTGCTCCTTTCACTCTGCATCAATTCCTGGAGGTCATTCCAGATCACATGGAATTCCTCCAGTTCATTATTCCTTTGAGCACAATAGTATTCCATCACCAACAGATACCACAATTTGTTCAGCCATTCCCCAATCGAAGGGCATCCCCTTATTTTCCAATTTTTTGCCACCACAAAGAGCACGGCTATAAATATTTTTGTGCAAGTCTTTTTCCTTATTATCAATTTGGTGTATAAACCAAGCAGTGCTATGGATGGATCAAAGGGCAGGCAATCTTTTAGTGCCCTTTGGACATAGTTCCAAATTGCCATGCAGAATGGTTGGATCAATACAGCTCCACCAGCAGTGCATTAATGTCCCAATTTTGATTTAGAATATTTTTTCATGTGCTTATTGATAGTTTTGATTTCTTTATCTGAAAATTGCCTGTTCTTATGGGGAAAACCAGGGGAGATAACTTAAAACTATAAATGTGGGTCCAAAAGGGTGTGTAGAAAACAGGAATGACAAAAGATGGGGACTTAACGAGTTAGGAAGAGTGGGTTTAACTGCTAAGGAAATGTCTCTTAACAGAAGTGGCAGTTAGGCCTAACTCTGACCCTGCACCATCTAGGCAAGGGTCCTATGGAAACTAGCAGGCAAATGACAAGAGTTTGTAACAAATTTAATTAAGGGAACTATGGTAAAGGATGGGAATGGGGGTTTCTACACTTCCAGACTGAGGGCAAACCACAGGGTCAGGAGAGGGACTTATCTACACTCAACTGAGACCTAAGCAAGACAGGGCCAAGCAAACAGCAGGACTGAAGTGGGTATCCTCACAGCAGAGTCGTGACACACTCCAGCGATGTTGCAGCTCCTCCAGGACCACTAGCAGTACTCTTTCAGGTGGGTAGATCTGGGAGCTAACCCAGCCCAAGTTAACCTGCAACTCAGGTTGGGATTAATAGTCTCTACCAAAAATCTCCCACAAGTAGATGTCAGTCTTCCTTCAGGATCCCGGGGAATCAGAGTACAAACTCCACTTCCTCTGAGGTCTCCCAGGGTCAGTTACAACTTGTCCCAACCGCCATGGAGTCTATCTCAGAGAGAAAGCCACACTTCCTGCTTCCCCATTCCATTTGGAATTCTCAAGCCCTTCTTGTTAGGTCACCTAAATAATAACTAATTAATCCTCCTCACAACACTGTTCATGTCCCTTGTCCATTTAGCAATTGTAGAATGGCTTGATTTTTTGTACAATTGATTTAGCTCCTTATAAATTTGAGTAATCAGACCTTTGTCAGAGGTTTTTGCTATAAAGATTTTTTTTTCCCAATTTGTTGCTTCCCTTCTAATTTTGGTTGGATTGGTTTTGTTTGTACAAAATTTGATGTAATCAAAGTTATTTATTTTATAGTTTGTAATTTTTTCTAACTCTTGCTTGGTCTTAAAATCTTTCTTTTCCCAAAGATCTGACAAGTATACTATTCTGTGTTCACCTAATTTACTTATAGTTTCCTTCTTTATATAAGTCATTCACCCATTCTGAGTTTATCTGGGTATAGGGTGTGAGATGCTGATCTAAACCTAATCTCTCCCATATTGTTTTCCAATTTTCCCAGCAGTTTTTGTCAAATAGTGGGTTTTAGTCCCAAAAGTTGGGCTCTTTGGGTTTATCATAGACTGTCTTGCTGAGGTCATTTACCCCAAGTCTATTCCACTGATCCTCCATTCTGTCTCTTAGCCAGTACCATATTGTTTTGATGACTGTTGCTTTATAGTATAGTTTACTATCTGTTACTGCTAAGTCACCTTCCTTCACATTTTTTTCATTATTTCCCTTGATATTCTTGATCTTTTGTTCTTCCAAATGAACTTTGTTATAATTTTTTTTAATTCAGTAAAAAAAGTTTCTTGGTAGTTTGATAGGTATGGCACTAAATAAGTAAATTAATTTGGTTAGGATTGTAATTTTTATTATGTTAGCTCATCTTACCTGTGAGTGATTAATGTTTTTCCAATTGTTTACAACTAATTTTAATTGTGTGGAAAGTGTTTTGTAGTTGTGTTCGTATAATTCCTGTGGTTGCCTTGACTGATAGATTCCTAAGTATTTTATATTGTCTAGGGAAATGATGGGCAAACTATGACCCATGGGCCAGATGCGGACCCCTGAAATGTTCTATCCTGCAGCAAGAAGTTATTCCTAATCTGATGAATACAATGAGTAGGATACAATACAATGAAACTTCGAAAGAGTTGCCTTAGAAACAGACTGACAGATGAGCATTTCCTTTCCTTTGGCCCTCTCTTTAAAATGTTTGCCCATCACTGGTCTACGGTGATTTAAAATGGAATTTCTCTTTCTAACTCTTCCTGCTGTGATGTGTTGAAGATATATAGAAATGCTGATGATTTATGTGGGTTTATTTTGTATCCTGCAACTTTGCTGAAGTTGTTGATTATTTCCACTAGCTTTTTAGTTGATTCTCTAGGATTTTTTAAGTAGACCCTCATATCATCTGTCTTCAAATACTTTAAATGGCACTGACTTTTGAAACATCCTATATTTGAAGTACTTCCAAGAGGAAGAAGGAAGAAAGAAGAAGAAAATTAGAAGATGAGGAGAGAGGAAGAAAGTGGGGAATTGACTGGATATAAGAATTTCCTAAAAGTTATAGCTACCTAAAGATGCAATGGCCTGCCTGACTCATAAATCAGTGCATACTTAGTTACTAGAGTTAAAAAAAGAAGTTAGATGATAGTGTAGGTAGAACAGTCATGTAGGGAAAGGATTATTCTAATAAGTGTCACTCATCCTGCTCTCCATTTGGCATAGCAGAAGTGATATTACATTTATCATTTATTAGACAAGAATCTATGATTCTACAATTTTTTGCCATATTGATTACATATGAATTTGCTATGCAACCTCATCCATAAATCCTTTACTTTTTATTCTGTTTCCATTGTGAATTGGCATGGTATTTAATCTGATTCAACAAACTATGAAAATGTATGGTTACAAGGTAGTAATCGAGTGTTATAGCAGTCTGAGAAGAAACTAAAAATAACCTTGTCTTCTTTCTGCATGATTGAATCATAGCTGTTTACTCCTTCAAAAAGGGCAAGCTTCTTCTTTTCTTAACTAATATCAGGCAGGACAGTTCATTTCAGTCTTGTACACAATGACTAGCTGAGCCCTAACCACAGCTTCGCTACTGAGCAAATGAAAACAAACCAACTGATTGACAGGATCTTGATTGAGTTGATAGCACTGGATGTCAAAGATCCTTGTTGTCTTATTTGCACAGAAAGCACCCTCAATATATACTTATAGAAGGAATTCATGGGGAACTGACTTTCAAACCTGGATCTAGAGATAATGTGGGAGAGGGGGGATGAACAGTGGGATTGAGAGCCACAGGACCCACATCCTGGTTCCAGGTTTATCAATGGCTGAATTCCCATCTCTGCATCTTTGTTTTCTCACCTATGGAATGGAGTATCTAGACTCAACAATCCCTAAGGTCCTTTCCAGATGTTCTATAGTTCTACAAGGCAGTTTAGTGACAACTGACAATTTGGTTTTCCAAAGCCCTGGTAGTTGTTCCTTCCTACATAAGACCTTCTATCTCCCATCTCTATTCCTTCATACAAGTGGTATTCCATGCCTGGAATGTTCTTTCTCCTCTATCTCATCCAGTAAAGTACTGAAATTTCTTCAAAAGTCAGATGAGGTGCTACTACAACCTCCATGAAGTATTTTTTTCAAGCCTCCATTATGATCACACTCTTCCTCTTGGCATATTCTTTCTTCAAATCTAGCTGTAGAACACTTAGTAGCTATGTAATCTTGGGCATGTCACTTCACCTCTGTTTGCCTCAGTTTTCTCTTCTATAAATAGGGAATAATAATAACATCTATTTTCCAGGGTTGTTGTAAAGATTAAGATCAAATGATGGGGACAGCTGGGTAGCTCAGTGGATTGAGAACCAGGCCTAGAGACAGGAGGTCCTAGGTTCAAACCTAGGATGTTACCACTCTTCTGCCTTCGAGCCAATACACAGTATTGACTCCAAGACAGAAGATAAGGGTTTAAAAAAAAAAGATCAAATGAGATGATAATTGTAATGCACTTAGTATAGTGCCTGGCACATAGTGAGACATTATCTATAACTTTATTATTATCTATAATATTATCTATAATAATATAGATATTAGCTATAGTAATCATTGTTATTGTTATTATTTATGCTGCTATTATTGTTTTGTTGCCCTCTCCTAATAGAATATAAGCTCCTTGAAGAGAGGGATTGTTTTGCTTTTATCTTTGTATCCTACCTAAGAATCTAATACAGTACCTGGCATTTTAAAAAAAAATTTTTTAACAAATGTGTGATTTCATTGTTATAAGGTGGTGATAGCAAACCTATGACACATCACGCATAGCCATTTTCGATGACATGCAGCTGCATACAGAGAAGTATGGGGCTGCATGCTGAGGATGAAACATTTGCTGTAGTGTAGTGTAGACACTCAGTGCACTATAGATGCCAATTCTGCCTATATTAATTTACCTATTTTGGTTTATTAAATACAGCTATATATTACAAGTATACATTTTTGTCATTTAAACTATAAATACCGTGAAATTATATTTTTTTTCTCGGTGACACATTACTCAAGTTATGCTCGGTTTTTTGGCAAATTTTGACACGCCAAGCTCAAAAGGTTGCCCATCGTTGTTATAAGGAGTTCTCAAGGAGGAAACTACCTCTACCAGAGCCAAGTAGCAATTGTCTTTGCTAGGTGGAGTTTTTGAGAGTTGCCTAGGGCACTGAGAAGTGACTGGATTCCTCCAGGGTCCCTGGACCAGCAAATGTCAGAGGCAGGACCGACTGTCAGATTTTCCCGACTCTGTCGCCAACTCTCTTATCTACTACACCATACTACCACTCTGTAAACAGCCTACAAGAGGTGCTCAATAAATTCTCCAAAAAATGAAAAAACGATATTGAGTTAAACCAATTGTTTGAATGAATGGACCACCAATTCAGAAAACATATCTAATTTCCTTGTCCCAGAGACAGTGTCTGATTCATTTTTTTCTGACTATTGCTTCAAAATAAGTTGAGAGTTTAGCAAAAAGTGCTACCTGGGGCCTCCCAGGTCCCTGATATCTGTTTTATGTAGCCTCATCCACCTTAAGCCCATCGTGCATCACCTCATGAACTCGATGTAATAAATGAATATTCATTCTCCTATAATCAGTAGTAATGCCATGGAATGGCTATTGAGACATCGCAAGCTAGCAATCTGGAAGAAGAAAAGGAAATTGAAAACAGAGAAATAAAGGTGTCAATTTTCAGATGGGGAAGAGAAGACTCCCTATTGTCTTTTCTCAATGATGGAAATTGTTATTACACAGAAGGATATTAGGGAACAGCAGGAATGGGGCAATTGCATGGTTACAAATTAATGTACACAGTGACAGAGAGTGTTAATTTGTTATCGCTATCACCACATGAAAGTTATCAACATGATTCCATTTGACAAGTGATTCATTCTGAAAAATCCAGCCTGTGTCATTAGCTATCAGTCATCTGCATGCTGTTTGCTTCTTCCTCTCTCCAGCCAGTCTGCAGGTATTCCAGGCTGGCTGATAACAGTAATGGGATGCAAAGGGAAGGCTTTGATTTACAGGGACATGTCCTCCAGTATCAACACAGCAAGGTTCATTATCGCTTTTTGAAACTGTTGCAAAAAGAGGTGACAACTTCCCTTATAAATAGTGTTTATAAAGATTCCCCAAACTAAATGAGGCAGATTTTGTATTTCAAAACACACTACAGACAGACACAGAGTGAATTAGTATGCACTGCCAAATTATCTTGGTCTCCTAATGGTGATAGAATTTATTTTTACTTAATCTCTTAGAATGACAGTTGGGAAAGGAAGACAGTAATGATAAAAGAATAACATTTGCCAAGTAGCTAGAGTCCAATATGAGGACTAGTTTTCAGCATCTCTTGGGAGGCCTTTGTGGTCAAAGTTGAGGGGCAAAAGAGGAAGAAAGTACCATCTCCCTTCTCTTTTTTTGTTGATCCCTTTACTCTAGACAGATAGGGCCCAAAGGCTAATCCATGAGTCATTCTACTTCACAGCAAGGAGAGGAGGAGGGAGTCCTATCTTATCTGCCTGCAAAGGGCTTTATTTGAAAAAGGCTAAATATAATTGAAGCTAATATTATTAACATGCATCAACTCAGTGCTTTTTTTTAAAGATCCATTTTGCTTGATACATTAATTTTCATAAAAGCTTTTGTAAGAGTTCAAGGCTCTTAGCTTTCGCTCTATTAACTAAAAATGGGAGAGAGAGAAATGAATATTCCAGAGCCCCAACCACTTCTTATTCCAGACAGATCTTTCCCAGCATAACAAGCACACAATTTCCAGCCCAGTCTTCTGAAAACACCATTTTGCTGAATTCTTTGAGATAGTTCAAACCATAAACATTATTGACCTCTTTATGACTATAATTATGCCACCTCCTCCCCCCTCTAATGCCACAACATTCTGAAATGCAAAAGATTTTGTTTGTGGTTTTAAGGTTTTCATAGCTAATTTAAATAGCAGTTAAACATCTGTCTTAATATTCTTGAAAAACTCCTTTGCATAAAGGCAGCAGGTGCTGGGCCCTGCCATCAGGGTAACTATATTTCTTGCAAATAAATGTCTCAAGCGAGCTTTACTACTGATACAAAATAGGAAAGGTCAAAAGATTTTCATTCACCCAGAAAGTGAAGGTTAGCCCTTTAAGGATGGTAGACATGTTTCAAGCTTTTAAGAATAGATTTTCAGAATCTCAGAGATGGAAGAGACCTCTGAAGCCATTTAGTCCATACTGCATCTGACCAAGAATCCCTTCTACACACTCAGCAGCATCCAGTTTTCACATAAAGATTTCTAGGAATCCATTTCTTCCTTCCTCAAAACCCAGACACTTTGGGATAGTTGTAATTGTTAGAAAGTTTTCCTCTTTCAAGCTTAAATCTGCTTCTGCAACTTCTCTCCCAGTGGTCAAAAAAGATAAGTCTATCCCTTCTTCCATCTGGTAAGCCCTTTAGAGTTGAATACCTCTATCACTTCACTGCCCAAAGTATTTTCTTTAGACTATAAGTATCTTCAGTTTCTTCCACTGATCTTCCCAAAGCATGCACCCCATTCCCTTAACCCTGCTAATTGTCTTCCTCTTACAACTCTCCAGCTTGTCAATATAATTCCTAAAATGAACTGTAAAGAGTTCTCTAGATACAGTCTGACATGGGCAAAGCATGGGACGATAATTACTCAACTCATTCCGGACACTTTGCGAATCTTGATTCAACCTAAGATCACATTAGGGTTTTGTGGGTTTGTTTGTTTGTTTGTTTGTTTTTGCTACCTTGACATTTATTCAGTTTTCAGTCCACTGAAAACAACTGATCCTTTTCACATAAACATCTGTCTAGCCATTCCTCTGTGACACTGGACTCGTAAAGGTGAGTTTTTTAACTTACATATATGTTTACTTTGTTTATTTCTATTAAATTTCTTATTAAAATCAGCCCATCATTCTATCCTGTCAAGATCTTTTAAAATCCAACACATTAGCTCCACCCACCAAGTTCTGTGTCATCAATTAATGTGATAAATCTATGCCTTTATGTATTTCATTGATAAAAATATAAAACAATATAGGGTTAAGAATAGATCCCTAATGGACTCCATTAGAGACCCACTGACATCAATAGTGAGTGCTCTTTGTGACCATTCCACCAAATCTGAATCTACTTCTCCTATCATATAGCCCACATTTCTCCATCTTGTCTATAATGTTCGCATGAGTCTTTGTAAACGCTTTTTAAAAATCTAGTTAAAATATGTCTCAGTGGCCAGTCTAGAAACCATGTCAAAAAGGAAATAAAGTTAGTCTGGCATGGCCCATTTATAATGAAGCCATCCTGGTTCTGTTGATTACTATTTCCAATTATAGATATTCACAAAACCGTTACAAATAACAATGAGCATTAGAATTTTTGTAGGAGCCAAAGTCTAATTCATTAACCTATGGTTTCCAACTTTCACTATATTCCCCTTTCTAAAAATTGGGACATTTGCCTTGCTCCAGTATGGTGGCAATGCTTTCATCCACCAACATCTTTCAAAGATCACTGATAAGAGCTCAGCAATTGCATCTACCAGCTCTTTGAGTACTTTAATAGAGTCCAACTGGTTCAGGCTGATGTGAACTCAGATTAAGGCAGTCAGGTGCTCTTTTATCACCTCCTAACTTATACTGAGTTTTAACTTCATATCTGCTCATTTTGTTCCATCCTTTCTAGTCCAAAGATCACTCATCTTGCCAAAGAAAATAGAAACTAAACATTTGAGTAATTCTGCTTTCTCATCATCATCCGTTATCATTCCATTTACTCCAATCAGCAAGATCAACCTTTTTTCATTCTCTTACTTCCCTCAATCTTACTAGAAAAAACTTTTTTGTTGTACTTAAAATTCATTGCCAGTATCAACTCATTCTGTACTTTACTGCTCCTACTACTCACTATTCTTCCACAAGTTTTTATTCACTTTAATACCTACCTCTGCTTTTTTATACTTGTCCCTTTAAATTATAAGTTGGGGAGGGGGGCAGTTAGGGCTCAGCACATTGAATGCCAGACCTAGAGAAGGGAGGTCTTGGGTTCAAATATGACCTCAGGCACTTCTTAGCTGTGTGACCCTGGGCAAATCACTTAACCCCCATTGCCTAGCCCTTACCACTCTTTTGCTTTGGAACTAATATACAGTATTGATTCTAAGATGGAAGGTAAGGTTTTTTAAATAAATAAATAAATGAGTTCATAAATGAGTGGCCTTTGCATCCATTTTGTGATAATTAGATTAAGTCTATACTGCCCATCTTTAGATTTAATCACCAAAGGTGAGAATACCTCTAATTCTAGGAGGTCCATAACCCACCTGTGCTAGAGTCAACTGATTGCCCCCTAGGCAGTACTATAAGAATCGTTTATTGTGATTGGACATGCAAATTGGAAGTGGATACAGGAAGTGATGAAAGATGCTATCTTTTAAATATGATGGTAACTTCCTGTGGAGGCAGTTGGCATTCGGAACTTAGTGTAGAAGGATTTCTGGTGGGACTTTTGACTGCTTCCCTTTGAATTGTCAGGTCAGTAAGTTAGAATGACTCTCTTTCTCTTCCCTTGGTGTTTCTGGAGGCTCTACCCTTAGGGAGGCCTCTCTTGCCTCTCTAATTGTAAAAAGCCTTGTGGCTAGAAGTCTTGTTTAATTAACCTCTGTGCCCCTCTGCTGGGGCCTCTAAATTCTTAACGAGCCTCTGGTCCAAGCCAGAGTTTCTCTCTCTCAATTTCCCTACCTTCAGCCTTCATAATTGTAAATAAACTTCCATAAAAGTCAATTTTGACTTGAGATTATTCTTAATTGAGGATTGATAATAGTTCAATCCTCTGGCGACCATCTTTTAATATATTGAACCCATAAAACCACTTTTCCCCCCCCTTAAAATATGAATCCTCTCTTTTCTTCCTTGTTAGAATTGGAACTGTTTCAAATTTCACTCTTGAGTGCTTTCCACACCTTTTGAGCTAATGTTCCCTTTGGAATTTTAAGCTCAAGAGTCCTCAAATTAGTTGTCATACTTGGATAAGAGTAGCAGTTTATTTCCATGGTGAAATTAATTTAAATGATTGCAATAAGCAGTTTTGGAGTCAGGAGACCCAGATTCAGATTTCAGTTTTGCTGTTTACTTGCTATAGGGCCTTGGGCAAGTCAGCTTCTCAGTTCTCATGCCAGATCCAAGGGACTCATGATGAAAAGGATATCTACCACCATAGAAGGAGCAGATGGAGTATGAATACAGGTTGAAACATACCATTCCTTACTTTATTTCCTCTAGGAATTTTTCACCAGTCTAAGCAACCTAGTCCCAAACAGAACCATAAACTCTGAAGCACCTTTTGATTACTTTAAATAGGATTAGGCTTAAGTACCATTTTTGTTTTCTTACTTTCTCCTTTTATATCTAGCCTACTCCCAGGTACTCCAGCCTTTGACTATTGTGTCTAGGCTACCCCTAGTCATTTTAGACTCCCAAGGGAGTGATAGGGCATAAGCCCTCTCCTGTCTCCAAAATCTGTATAAGCACACTGCATTCTGTAGTTCAGTGGAAATCCCAAGACTGAGGCTCTGGGTGTCTTCCCGGATTAATCTTTCTACCTTGATTAAAGATCCTCACTGTAACTACTTTGGTAGTTCTGTGTCTTTTTTTTCAGGTTGATACTATCTACCCTAGTTGCACTGTACACGAAAATCATGAACCATTAGCACAAACATGAAGGCCTCCATTTAGAAATATTCATCTTCACAAAAATGTGTACCTAATTCTACCTCAAAACTTTCTTGTCAAGTCAATAAGTCTCTATTACCTAATTGTGCCAGGCACTGTGCTAAGCCCTGGGAATACAACTGGTCTCCCTACCCGAGGTCCCTTCTAACTCCAAAGCATCCCCCACAAAGCTACCACACTGATTTTCCTTCAGGATAGATCTGGCTCTTCCTAACTCAATAAATTATAATATCTCCCATCTGTTTCTCAGAAAAAAAGATTATATCTCTAATCTCTATGCCTTTGCATCAGTCAGTTCCCCATGCCTAAAATGTACTGTTAAGATTAAAATTCTCTGCAAATCATGTATTAATTTATAATTAACTATTAAATAGTGAAAAGCAGGTATATCACAGTTGATCGCCTAGTTAACCAGAGCTTGATGCTCACTTCACATCAGAGTTCATTCCCATTGCTTGGCCAGAAAAAGATTGTTGCTTTTTCAGGAAAAAAGAGACTCTCAAGTTTCCTAGATTCATAACTTTTCCCCTCCCCTGTGACATCACTTTTTCTGGGTCACCCTGGTTGGACAGACTTTTCCCAAGTTTAGGTCAGTGGCCTGGTGGCACATAGGAAAAGAAGGAAGTGTCTTCTGGGACACCAGGGACCTAAGAGTCTTCCTCCCATAGTATACATGCACACCTCCATCCAGATAACCTTAGGCCTTGTTTTTAATTCATTCTAAGGGTGAGGGCTAAAAGGAAACCAAATTCAGTAGAGAAACTAATCTTAGGGCACTCAGAAAAGAAGAGGTGTTTAATTCTCACAATATTACCTCTACAATCCTGCCTCTTAAAAGCCATCTCTTCCTTCAAGACACTACTCAAGGTGGGGAGGAGCCACAATGGCAGAGTAAAGGCAGGAATTCACTGAACTCTCCCAAATTCCCCACCAAAAAATGCTAAAATAACACTTCAAAACAAACTCTGGAGAAGTTGTATGTTGGAGCTAAGAAAGCAGAATAAAG
>NW_025356669.1:0-4850 GCF_016433145.1 Gracilinanus agilis | reverse complement strand
CAGAATTAGTGTGTATAAGCTACATAAGCTCCCTTCCAATAAATTGAATCTTTTCTCTGCTAGAGTATATGACATTGATAGAATTAGTTGGCATGCACATGCCAACTAATTATAATATATTATATATATAATAATATATCCTATATAAGCCAACTAATTATAATGTAATGTAATATAATGATAGATATATCATATATAAGCCAACTAATTCTAATAATAATGCCAACTATATATGTAAACATACATATACACACATTCATATATAAAATTAACAAGATTTACCTTAATCCAAAAGGCATTTATTAAATGCCTACTATATACAAGGCACTGTGCTAGGCATTGATAATAATAATTTATAATACAATCATAAGTGAATAAATGAATAGAATTCGTGCAGTAATGATATGGTAATGAATTCAGAGGATAGAGATAATATTTTCTTCTGATACCAGAGATGATTTCAAGGAAAAGGGGGCATTGGATCTAAGCCTCAAAAGCAGATAGGAATTGAAAACGTCAATGTGGGGAAGTATACCAGGCAGAGGGAAGAGTAGGAAAAACCTGGTTTTTCCCCAGAAGTATTTTGATATGGGTTGTCTGCTCCAGAGGCTATCATCTGATTTAGGCAGATATAAATGATCTTTACTATATCCAATAAAGTGTAATGATAGAATTAGTTGACATTCTTTTGCTTAACAGTGCTTGCAAATTTAAAGCATAAAAAATAATATCTGTTGTTGCTACTCGGCAGGGCTTGAAAGCAATCCACCCAAATGGGAGGGATGGCTTCAGGTTGGAAATTGTCCTTCCCTTTTCTCCTCTCCAAGGGATGCTGAGGAGGAGGGGGAGGAAACAGGCTGTCCAGGCATCGACGTCTTGGGGAATGGGAGACTTCCAAAGAAGTTCATCTCCCAACTATGGTGGCAGGAGAAATTCGGGGCTCTGAAGCAAAGATTTCAAACGGCATCACTTAACCTTTTGCTAATTACAAATTATGCAAATCTCCCGTCACCGGTTCCTCCCCCCGCCGCCGCCACCCACCCCTTTCAAAGCAGAGAAGCACTTCACAGTGTTTACACCTGGAGTGAGAGAAAGAAGCAGCAGCTGGCAAAGGCGTCTCAGGCTCTGAGCTTGCCCTTGCCTTTTGTGTTTCCTCGTGCAGAAGAGAGCGATGTGGTAATAATGACACATTTGTCTAGAATTTCACACTTCCTAAAGGGCTGCTGTGTCTTGTTTGCTTCCCAGTGTCTCAAGGTCGGAGGAATCCGGGATCCCGCGCGGATGAGAGCCGGCACAGGAGGCAGTGAGGTCCCGTGCCCTCTTTTTAAAGATCAGAAAACAGATCTCAAGTTTTAATGACTTATCCTACTTTATTCAGGTAATAAGTTGCAGAGTGAGCACCCAATCCCTGGTCAGAAGACTCTCCGGCTAGCTCTTCTGGCACCGGGCAAGGTTGATTTTAATTTTATGTCGAGAAACCGAAGGGACACGAGGAAGTCGAGTGACTTGTTTAAGGTCTAAAGAGTAGCTTTCGAGAAATACACTTTTCCAAGTCTCCTGATTCTTCTCTTACTTCCTTGGACAAGTGGAGCTAGGGAAGAGGGCCATCCAGACAGCAGAAATCTCTCTCTCAGCTTCTCCAAGCAGGCATCCTTCAGGGATGTTATTAGCCATCTGGCATCAAAGACAAGGGACTCCAATCCTTCCCTACCGCTCACTCTTAGGTGGTTTTTGAGGCTCATTAAAGAACACGGGCTCTGAAGTGACCTGAATTTCATATAAGCTCCTTTAGGGTAAAAACTATTTTAATTTTTTGTATTGGCATCTCTAACATTCAGCCCACATTTCTTGGCATAGAGTAAATGCCTACTTTATCATTTCTTAATCACTTAAAGAATTCACCAATTAATTCATCAAATCCTTTCTCTAACATTTCGTACTTTTGTGATCTTGGCAAAAACACTTTATGACTTTGGGCCTCAGTTTCCTCATCTGTAAAATGTGGGAGTTGGATGAGATGACCTCTGAAGTCCCTTTCACCTCTGACTAGAAATTTGTACCAACAGATTATTTTTATACATTCATTTTACGACTACTTCCCCCAGATTCATAATGAACTCTTGAGAAGTGGAGCCTATGAACCTGCAAATTTTAAAGATTAGATAAATGACAAAAATAACAATTTACATTTTCAGAAGTGCTTTAAAAATCTACAAAATGTATATTGACATACCCTGATAGATCTGTGATCTCAGTGGGTATTCATTCCCTCCACAGATGAGGATTTCCCTCCCTCCATGAGTTTTCTCCACATCTTCATATATGTATATATATATATGTGTATATATACACACATATATATGTGTGTGTATGTGTGTGTATATATGTGTGTATGTATGTATGTATATATATATTCCTTTGATTTTTTAAAAATTTTATTTAAAATATTTTCCATTGTTACATGTTTCATGATCCCCACAACCTCCTTTGATTATTTTTAAAATATTGTGGATTATTCCAGTGGCAGCATCCCTCAGAGATGTCTGTCATCTCTCACTTTAACCACATGATTGGCCCACCTGTTGGCTTGGGTTACACAAGCCTCTGAGAGTCAGTGTAGGAGAGTAGCAGGTCTTTTGGGTTTGGAAGAGTTGGGTTCAAGTCTGGCTTGGGTTGCCCTTTCTAAGGTCTTTCATACTATTTTTCCATGCTAATCATTGTTGGCAGCTAACTTATGCTTATCCATACAACTTTCCTTTGTCAAGAAGTATGTATTTTTATATATAAATTAATATTTTATGACTTCTCAGGTAATATTCTATAGAACTTCTCAGTCATTTTCTCTAAAACCTTGGAAATTTTATAAAAACCTTTTGTTAAAAAAACCCTCAAACAGTTCTTCAGGTAGGCATCATGGACCACCAACCTGCTAAGACTTCTAGGCTATTCTCCTGATAATTATTCAGATTCTGAGCCCCTAAAAACTTCTTAGGAGAAGGCATGTACACGTTTAATATAATGTAGCACCCTTCATTCAGTCAACATTTTGTATACTTTCCATGTCAAAAGTAACATATGGGATACAGAGGTGTGCATCTACCTTTAAATATCTTATAATCTGCAAAAAGGAACTCCAATCCCTCTGACCTAAAATTGCCAAGAGAGAAAATGGGATAATGGACAACTGGTCTGAAAGCTTGAAAATTGGTACTTTGTGTTTTGTGTTTTGATATTGTCAGTTTTTAGTAGCTTTTGGCTCATGAAATTACAACATTTTCCAACTTCCAAAGCACAGAAATTTGGAGTTAGGTTATTATGATGGCTTTTTTTGCTTTTTGTATTTTAAAAATCCTCCGCAGTCATGTTAAAACGTTGTCTTTTGCAGGTTCCTATCTGACAATAGGCTTATGTTTATACCTACAAAAGGAAGTAGGATACAAAATCAAAAGCATCCCTCTAAAAATCTGGCCTCAATATTTGTACATTATTGTAGGTGATAGAATAGAAGTGGGAAGAAGACCAAATTATTTAGATCATCACCATAAAATCCTCTATCTTTGCTTTGTACTCCAAAGATCAGAGGGAAGTTGACACATTTAGAGCCACCTAACAGTTCACTCCCATGTCTAGCTATCCTGGGACATTTCTGCTAGTTCTCCAACAGCACCTGACACCAGACAATACCGAATGTCTTTATCACTAGTGCCTCTAAGGTGGTTGTCATCTAAATTCATTAGTATAGTCAGTCAATAGTCCATCAAACAATAAACATTTGTTAAGTGTTCATTTAAGTGCCAAGCATTCTGCTAGGCCATGGGGATTGGAAAAAAGGCAAAACAGTATCTTCTGTAGGATGTCTTTACCAGCCCTAGATAAATGAGTTTTAGTTACTCACTGAAATAAAATGGAGGACTTGCTCAAATTGTGTCTTGCCTTATGGCAAAATTAATAACAATAAATATAACTGACATTGGTACCATGCAAATCCCTTCACATTTGATTCTCTCAATTCTGGGAGAGAGTAGTAGTAATGCTTCCATTACAGAGGAGGAAACTGAGGCAAACAGTAGTTAAGTGACTTGTCCAAGTTCACCCAGCTAGTTAGTATCTGAGGATGAGTTTGAATTCAGATATTACTATTCCAGATCTAATATTCTAACCACCTACCAACTAACTGTCTTACATGCAAAATTAAGATTTTCTTTTCTATGTAAGAGTGAGATGGCTTACTTATTTTGTTTGCCTCTTCAGAATCCTATTACTATCTTTAGGATTTGGAGTGTAAAGAATCTTGTTGAATTCTGGCCTTAAATTTTAAACTAGCTAATGGTATAAATGTTAACAGAATGATGATAACCTAATAACTTTCCAGTACTCCAGAACTCTAATTGTTGGATATTCACATGGATCTTTAACTCATAACTTATTGATGTTTTCTGATTCGGTATAGGTCAAACATTACTGCATTCCTTTAGAGACGTAACAAATGATCAAAGGTTCATAGATCTAACACTGAAAGAAACTTGAGGCCTAGACTTTAGTACAACCTCCTCATTTTACAGGCAGGGTAGCTCAACTGGTGAGACAGAGTCCAAGTTAGAAAGACCTCAAAATTCTCTGACTTTTATTAAAATATTGCCCTTCCTCTTTCTTCCATCATCTTTTTTCCCCTTCCTTCCTCTCTCCCTCCATCCCTTCCTTTTTTCTTTCTTTCCTTCCTCCCTCCTTCCTATCCCTCTGTCCTTTCCTTTCTTCCTTGCTCCCTCTTTCTTTTCCTTTCTCCCTGTCCCTCCCTCTGTCCCTTCTTTCTTCCCTTCCTCCTTCCCTTCTTTCTTCCCTGTCCCTCCCTC
>NW_025356668.1:0-6356 GCF_016433145.1 Gracilinanus agilis | reverse complement strand
ATATGCATATATATATATTGATAGGTATATTTAAAATCCTATCAATTCCCTATTATACATTTAAAACACTATTCTGAGAAATGGAGTCAAAAGACCTCAGTTTGAGTCTCACTTCTGCTTCTAGTCATGTGACCTTGGTCAAATCACTTATTTGTAAAATGAAGATAATAATACTTGTTTCATCTTTCTTAGATAGATCCAAATGAGATCATGTATGTGAAGCACTTTGTAAATTGCTCTTTAAGCCAGCTTTGATCACTCAATACAACTGTAGACTTAAATCTCACTAAAGTTACCTTGAAATAGCTTCAAGGACATCAGGGAGCCACTTCAACAAGTGTGAAGCAAGGAACATCCTTTCCCCAGAGAACCAATTGGCCCTGATATAGTCCTTCTGCCATGGGAGCCCACAGCCTGAACATCTGGGCTGTGGTGAACACTAGTCAACACAAAGAGTAAATGTATTCTCCAGATGGGTATCCCTTAGTGACAGTTGACAGAACAGGGGTCATTCTTGCAATTGAGGTGCTTGTCTTTTTTCTAAAAGGTCCCATTTTCCCAGTGACTTTCAAAATATCTTTATTTCGAGCTGGGTGGCTCAGTGGATTGAAAGCCTGACCTAGAGACAGGGTTCCAATCTGGCTTTAGACACTTTGGACACTTACTAGCTGTGTGATCCTGAGAAAGTCATTTGGAATCAATAGACAGAAGGTAAAGGTTAAAAACTGTTAAAAACTGGATACTAGAAATGCAAGTTACTTGCTTTCAAAGACTGAACTGTGTCTCTTGAGGGAAAAAAAGGCAGGCTACTTAAGACATCAGAGAAACAACCTTAATTTGGCAAATGTATTCAACTCATCTTCAAACTCTCCCTGACTACAGGCTGCTTCTCTATTGCCTACAGACATGTTTATGTTTCCCCCATACTCAAAAAACCCTCATGTGATCCACTTATTGTCACCATCAGCCCCTATCTCTTTTATCCTTTGAGGTTAAACTCCTTCCAAAAGCTATCTATAACAGGTGGCTCCATTTTTTTTCTTTTCATATTCTTTTAAACCCCTTCCAAACCAGATCCCAAACTCATCATTCCACTGAAACTGCTCTCTCTTAAAGTTATCAATGATCTTTTTATTTCCAAGTCCAATGGTGCTTTATTTATCTTCATTCTCTTTAACTGTTCTGCAGCCTTTGATATTGCTCATCATTCTTTTCTCTTGATACTCCATTCCCTCTATGTTTCTGAGAAATCGCTTTTTCCTGATTCTCTTCCTCCTTTTCAGTCTCTTTTTTGCTTGATGCTCATCTACATCATGCCTTCTAAAACAGGTGGCCCACAGAATTGTGTCCTGAGCCCTCTTCTCTACTCTTTCTATACTATTTCACTTGGTAACCTCATTAAATCCCAAGCATTTAATTACCATGTCCATGCTGATGATTTTCAAATCTACCTCTCCTGTCCCAACTTCCGGGCTGAACTTCAAACCTGAACCACATGTTGCAATGATACAAAATCAAGCCAATAAAATGGTATTACCATGAAAATATGACTGCATTTCTCAAAATAGATTTCATAGCTTTCCTTTTGCATAAAGGCTTTCACTAGGTCCAGAGTGATTGTGACTATTTCAGGCAATGTCATCAAAGATGACATCTTTGAGAAGAACATTAGCCAAAAGTACACACAGATCACCTCTAATTTTTTTTTGTAATTTAATGTTCCTTTTAGGTTTTTAAAAAGAATCCAACCAATGAATGAGCAGCAGACAACAAGAGAAGAATTCTTCATTCTTCCAGTAATAGATATTAATTAAGAAATGCACATCTCATTTAAGACTAACCTGAACACACTATAGTATGAAATAAAAAATTGTTTTCTAAATAGGCATTGCTTTTAGTTATTCAGTACACAGAGAAGGAGGAAAAGCCTTGAGATCTGAGAGATAATTAGCCTTTTTTTAATAAAAAATACTGCTATAATACTCTGGTATAATCTCATTTTACAATTTTACTGGGAAGAACTATTAGCCATTTAATTGAAATAAAATGATCAAAGGATGCCAGCAATTTATTGTTGGTTCATTTTGATTGTGAACTATTACATGAGAGATTATGCATCTGCAATAAAGGTAGTGTCCTCGCTTCAAGGAATGACTTTATATTCATCCTAAGTAAATTTTGTTATTGAGGTACTTTCTTTCCCACAGGAGAATAGAAGCCCCTTAAGAGCAGGGTATGCTTTGATTCTTACTATCCTGGGCACCTAACTCAGATTAGGTACCTGGTAAGTGACTGCTAAATAAATGAATGAACATCAATCTATATGCCTGGAGGAGGGGATAGAAAAGAATGTGTCAATGTTATTGGCACTCATAAAGTTAATTAATTACAATGTGAAATTAGCAGCTCATATTGGCAAATAGTCACTTGAGTAATGCACACTTAGATCAGGCAGAAATGGACTATTGTTACTTTTGGTGGTAACTTTTTAAAATAAAGATATTTTATTTTTAACTATTACATGTTATAACAAATTTCCACATAAGTTTCTGAAGTTATATGCTCCAAATTCTTTCCCTCCCTCCCTCCCCACTCCAAGAGCTGGGAAGTGATTCAATCTGGGTTATACATGGATTATCATGCAAAATATATTTCCATATTATTCATTTTTATGAGAATAATCATATAAAACCAAAGCCCCCAAATAAAAACCCAAGCAAACTAAAGTAAAACATTGTCTACTTTGATATGCATTCCAACTCTTGGGGTAGTGTTTTTGCCCCTGTGACTGGATGATGGAGCTGAAAATTCCATAACTTCCATTTCAGGAATGGTGACAAAAAAGACATCTCTTCCTTTCCCACCTGGCTTTACTCATGTTTTACTTCTTTGACTTCTACTGCACTTCTTTTGAATCTTGTTAGCTTCTCTGGGTACACTCATTTTAAACTTCTTTGGTTTCTTCACCACACCCTTGCACTGAGTAGCCTTCTTCATCCATGCTTTTCAGCTTTTTGGGGGTATATTGTCTTCCCTCATCAGACTATAAGTTCCTTGAGAGCAGGGATTTTCTTTCTTTTTCATATTTGTATTCCTGACATTCTAGCATAGCCTGGTACATAGTGAAAGCTTAATAAATGTTTATTGACTTATTGATTATAAAACTGTGGCCTAGTAGAGAGGTGTACCTTATTCATTTTTGTATCCTTCAGTTTCTAAAATAGGGGGATGAATACAAGAGTGAAATTTACATGCCATACACAAATTAGTTCATGTCATATACACGGTAGCAAATATGGTACATCTCTACTTGGAACTGCAAGGACAGTTCTGAGCAACGTCCTTTCATCAGAGGAAGATAAGAATCTTTGAAACAATAAAGGGAATAGGAGACTTCAATATGAGAAGAGATTAAAAATAATTCAACTCCTCACTCTGAAATAACAAGTATAAAAAGTGACATTGTCAGAGGAAGCTTTAAGCAAAAAATGAACATTTTGAAACAGGCCAGGGCCTAGAATACACCAAGGTCCAAGTGGTC
Organism: Gracilinanus agilis; assembly: GCF_016433145.1. Lineage (NCBI taxonomy): Eukaryota > Metazoa > Chordata > Mammalia > Didelphimorphia > Didelphidae > Gracilinanus > Gracilinanus agilis. Next base: position 2,815 of record NW_025356668.1, on the reverse strand, counting down.
TTATAGGATAGGAAGGTTTTAAAGGGCAGAAGAAGGATTAGAGCAAAGAGATCCGCCACCATGGGGAAAGCCTCCTTATGTACTAAAAACTTAGATCATATTCAGTCTAAAATTACTTATATGGGGGGGGGAGTAAAAAAGGGGAATGGGGAATAGGATTTCCAAAGAGAAAAGGAGTTTGGTATAATCAGAAGGAAAGAAATTAGGTGGGCTAATTTTCAGAATATAATAGTTGAAAACAGACAAATAGTGGATTATAAGTAAGATGTTTTGGGAATTGTATTTAAGAATTTGGCAGAGATGGAAAAGTTCATATAAGCTGTGTGGGACTATGAACACTGATCTTAGCAAGCAGATTCCTTGCATCATCTTACTAGAATTTAAGTTCCATGGGACCAGGGCTTATGTCTTATTTCACTTACTAACTCCATACCTCTCCTCACTCCCTAAGTCTAGCACAAAGAGGCATTTAACAATCACCCTGGACTTCTGCTTCTAGAAGCCACTATGGCAGAGTAGGGAGCACTCTAAACTTGCCAAACTCACCTTCAGATAATCAGAAAAACAAAAATACCTCAAAATGAATCCTGGACTGGTGTTTATAATGATCAAGGGAGAATTCTGAAGGACTTATGACAAAGAATGCTATCTACCTCCATAGGAACAACTGTTGTAGTCAGAATGCAGATGAAACCATATTATTTTTCACTTTAGTTGATTTGGATTTTTGTTTTCAGATCTTGTTTTATTTATGATTTTTCTCTTACAAAAATGAACAATATGGAAATGTGTTTTACATGATAATACATATATAACCCAGATCAAATTGCTTACCAGCTCTGGGAAGGAGGCTAGAAAAGAGAGAGGTAAACAATTTGGATCACTTAACTTCAGAAAACTTATGTAAAAAATTGGTATTACATGTAATTGGCAAAGTAAAATATCATTGCAAAAAAAGAAAAGCCATGGTGAAAGGGTTGAGAATAGATGGAAATGATCTGCCCATTAAATAGGGTTTTATAATACTGATAAAACATATGTGCTCTTAAAAAAAACAAATACAATCAAATTTAAACAACTAGAAAAACATTAATTGCTCATGGATAGGCTGAATGAATAGAATAAAAATGATAATTCTACCAAAATTAATTTACCTATTCAGTGCCATATCAAACAAACTACCCAAAAATATGTCACAGAAGTAGAAAAAATAATAACAAAATTCATCTGGAAAAATAAAAGGTCAAGAATATTAAGGGAATTAACAAAAAATAAATATGAAGGAAGGGGGCCTAGCTGTACTGGATGTCATATTGTATTACTATCAAAACAATCAGGTACTGACTAAGAAATCAAGTAGTTGATCAATGGAATACATTAGGCATTCACTAAGTGACCATAGTAACCTAATGTCTGACAAACCTAAAGATTTAAGCTTTTGGAAGAACTTTACTATTTGACAGAAACTGCTAGGAAAACTGGAAAACAGTTTGTAGAAACTAGGCGGAGAACAACATCTCATGCCATTTACCAAGGTAAAATCAAAATAGATACATGATTTAGAAATAAAAGGGGGGATTATCATAAAAAATCAGGGATGCACATATTAGTGTACCTATTAGACCTGTGGATAAGGGAAGAATTTATTACCAAAGAAGACACAGGGCACATTACAAGATATAAAATAGACAACTGTATATATTAAATTTAAAAGGTTTTGCACAAACAAAACCATGAAACCAAGATTAGAAGGAAAACAACAGACTGGAAAAAAATCTTAATAGCAAGTATCTCTGAAAAAGCATCATTTATCAAATATATAGAGAAATGATTAAAATTTATAAGGATATGTCATTTCCTAATTGATAAATGGGCAAAGGATATAAACAGGTAGTTCTCAGATGAAGAAATTAAAATTATCTTTAGTCATACAAAAAATGCCCTAAATCACTATTAATAGAGAAATGCAAATTAAAATAACTGAAGTATCACTTCATACCTATCAGACTGGCAAACACGACAAAAAAGGAAAATGATAAATCTGGGAGGGGATGTGGGAAAATGGGAAACATATATATTTTGGTGGAGCTATGAATTAATAAAACCATTCTGGAGAGCAATTTGGAACTGTGCCACCCAGAAATACCACTATTAGGTCTATATTTCAAAGCAATCAAAGATACAGGAAAAGGACCTACTTGTACAAAAATATTTATAGCAGCTGTTTTTTGTGGTAGCAAAGATTTGGAAACTGAAAAGATAAAAACTGTGGTATATGATTTTAAGGAAATTCTATTGTGTTATAAGAAATGACAAATAGGACGATTACAAATAAACCCTAGAAAGGCCTATAAAGTGATACAAAATGAAGTAAGCAGAACTAGGAGAACATTGTACACAATAATAGCAATAATATACGATAATCATCTCTGAATGACTTAACTATTAACATCAACTCAAGACAACTCCGAGGGACTCATAACAAAAAAGGCTACCCATTGTTATAGAAGAAACTGATGGAGTCTGAATGCGGATTCAAACATACCATTTTTTATTTCATTTACTACATGTATGTTTTTCCTAACATAAAGCAATATGTGTTTTCTTTCACAAAAAGAAAAAGAAAATATGCATTGCATGATAGCACATGTAAAACCTATATCATTTTGCCTGCCATCTTAGGGAGTGAAGAGGGAAGGGAGGGAAAGAATATAGATCCAAAAATGTCAAAAAATTATTGAAAATTGTATCTATATGTCATCTGGAATACACACACATGTGTGTGTGTATATATATATATATATATATGTATATA
>NW_025356667.1:0-2371 GCF_016433145.1 Gracilinanus agilis | reverse complement strand
GGGGGGGAGTCGGGGGGTGAAGGGGAAAGTAAGAGCATGAATCATGTAACCATGTTAACTTTTCTAAAAAATAAATATTATTAAATGTTAAACCAAAAAAAAAAAAAACCAACCAAAAGAAAATGAATCAGGTAAACATGGAAGAATATTTAAAATAAATAATTTTTAAAATAAAATAAATGTAATCACAAAAAAATTATTTTGCTTACCTATACATACTTATTACCCAAATTTTTCTTTTATTTTCCAATCGAGTTGGGGGTAGAAGGGAGAGAAAGTAGATTTCTGTTAATTTTTTTTAATAGAATTAGGGGTGAGGAAAGTTACAGATATAAAACCCACACTTTTAGATGAAGTCACTATATTATTAGTTTTTACAAGAGACCTCTCATCAAATGGGAATAATGTATAAATGTTTGTAATGGAAAAACAAAATGCTTCAATGAAACTTTCTTTGAAAAAAAACAAACAAAAAAAAAAACTGTGGGCCCTTCATTAGTGCCCTCTGCTGGCACCAGTAGACCTTGCAAGTTCTTAGGTCTGGGCACCTCCCTTTAAACTGTCATTCCCAGAACTCCACCTTTGGGTTAGGACATAGTGAATCCATACAGTTCAGCCAACACCAGCCTTGTCTCCAGGATGGTGTGAGTTAAGTGGCTTTCAGATTCAAGGCTCTTTAATATTCTACGATAATGCATGTTGACTATAATATTTCTACAACAGTGTCTGCTTCCTGAGAGAAGTAAGACTACCCTATAACCATTCTCTTGAGAAGCCAGAGAAAAAGACTCAGGAGAAGTTATTGACAAAGAAAAAAGTTATTGACAAAAATTTCTATTTATTATAGAAATAAAGGTGGCTTAGTGGAGTGTTGGGAATTGTTCTGTGTAGCACTGCAGACCTTTTGATTTTGAAATGGAATGAGACCTGTCTTACGATTTCTTCAGCACTATCGGACCTACCTCTAGGAGAACCATCTTGAACATCTTGTCTGAACAGTTTTAGACAAGTACAAACTAGAGGGAGATAGTAAGTGGAAATATTGCCCAACATGGCTTATTCAGGGAGGCAGACAAAGCAATACCTGGGAGTTTGCTAAACTGGAGCTATGATAAACACCCCATGGTCAAAACTGCAATCAAAGTCTGGCAATTTTGGACTACCTGTGGGAGGACAGCAGTTCATGGTGATCTTTGATGACCATGGTGAAAGTTATTGGAATAAATACCTGGGAGCTATGTAGAAGTTGTGAGACATTCTTCCTGGTTTCCTATTGCCATTTGGAAGCTTTTGTCCCATTTAGGCTAATTCTGATATGCATCTATTAGGACTTTATAACATTATGACCACAAGAAAGGCAGTTTCTTCTAATTCAGAGATTATTGGGATTTAGAAGTCAAGCTGTTGGCCAAAGACATTATTAAAGAGATGGAAATATATATTACATGATAATGTACTACCTATCTAACATAACTGCCTTCTTGGCAGGGGGGTGGGGAGGAAGAAGAATGAGACAGATTTTTCAACATAGGTAATTTGAGAATGTTTCTCTTGCATAAGCATATTTATTATAATTTATTACATATGTGTAACAAATCAAATGTATTAAATTATGTTACATATTATATTATGTTACATATATTTTAAATCTATGCTTTAAAATAAAGATGTACAGATAAATGGGTTGGAAAATGAGAAGAAGATGATGTGTGGTGACTAGACTCTTGGACTAATATTTAAATTGGCAGATAGACAGATAAGGTCCAATTTCTCTGTTCCACACTTTTCCCATCTTAAAATGGAGAAATGAATCAATATCAAATGAGAGTACATAGGGTCATGGATCTAAAACTGGAAAGAACTTCCATATAATCCAACTCCGTTATTTGGTAGAGTAAGAAACTGAGGATGAGAGAACAAAATCCAAAATGGAATGCATTGTTTCACCCCAAAACCTCCTTCCTTTTTAAGTTTCTCTATTACTTGTGAAGGTACCAACCTAAGTGGCATCCTTGATTACTCACTCTCTTTCATCACTGTGCCTTATCCAATATGTTGCCAAGATGCATCAATTTCTAATTCTTAACATCTCTCATATATATCACCTTCTCTCCTCTGACACTGGTGCAAATCCTCACTACCTCATACCCAAATTATTATAGTAGACTTCTTGGTTATCTCCCTCCCTTAAGTCTCTCCTCTTAGCTAGAGATGCTTCCCAGGGTGAACTTCCTAAAGCACAGGTCTGAACATGTCACCCTCCTATTCAAATCAAATCAAATCAATCAAATAAAAATAATCAATATAAAAATATAAAAAATCAATTATATTAAAAATATATAACATAATTTAAAATGTAATGAAAATAAAA
>NW_025356666.1:0-8062 GCF_016433145.1 Gracilinanus agilis | reverse complement strand
ATTTAAAATGTAATGAAAAATAAAAATAAAATATTTAAAAATCAATATAAAATATTTTTAAATCGATATGAAAATATTTTTAAAATCAATATAAAAATAAAAAATAAAATAAAATCCAGTAGCTTCCTGTCATCTCCAGGATCAAAAATAGAACCCTTCCTCTGCTTTTCATAGCCCTTCATAAGCTGATCCCTTCCCACCTTTATAGCATTCTATGATCCAGTGATAGTGACCTTCATGGTAAGCTTTTACAGAAGACACTCCAATTCTCTCCCCTCTCAGCTCTGCCTTCTGGCTTCCCTGGTTTATTTTAAGTCTTAGCTAAAATCTTGCCTTCTACAAGATACCAGTCTTGTTTGCACAAGCTCATTTGCATGCTGTCTCTCCCATGAGAAATTCTTGAGAGGTACCTATTTTTCTTTTTTTTTGCCTTTCTTTGTACATTCAACACTTAGCATAATGCCTAACACACAGTGGGTACTTAAAAAACTTATTAATTTGACTTGTTGACTTGAAGTGACTTACCCGTTTGCAAAGTCATTAACCAAAAAATTCTGAATTCAAACCCAAGTCCTCTGGCTTCAAAGCATGAGTTCCCTAAGCTTCTTCCTATATACAAATCTTCTCTTCTTTCAGTTCAACTAATTTGTCCTCTGCAGTCTTAGAGATATTCTTTTTCCTCTTGAATGTAGCCCCTTCCATAGAAGAAATTTTAGTCCCCAAGGCAAGTCTAGAAGCATTCTCAGTTGTGTACCCTTTCTCTGCATCATTCTTTCACTTTAGTCCAGCTGTTCCCCCACCTGAACCTTTGTGATTCCTGACAATGCAAATACTTCCTCCTTCTGCCAAATGAGGCTTTCTCCTTTTAAAAAACTGCTTAAAGTTCACCTCCTCCTAGAAGAGCAGACCTGGTTTTAGGAAGTGCAACATATCCAGCAAATCCCTTTGCAGTCCCATATCACCACTTTTCTAGATACATTTATTTCTGATGTCTTTTTTGTTTGTGCTTCTGCTTATCTAAGTATAGAGCAGCAAAAGCCTAAACTTCTCGGACTATCCTTCCATACCAATCCTTAAAAAGTGCTTCAAAAAGACAGGCACCCGAACCTAATTTAAGTATATGCAATGAGCATCTGGCACAGTCTTAGACTAATAGTTTCTTTGTCTAGATCTGTGATTTCATTAGTGTAATTTCCCAATAAGGAAAGGCTCACCACCAAAGTATATCAACCATTGTTTCATCACTTGTGTTCTGTAGCTTGAGCTAATAGCTATAGTTTAAGAGTTGCATGGGGCAATGTTATTTATCCTTCATTTTTCTGAAGAGGGCCAATGACACCCCAGGATGATAGCTTCACTTGCTCCTGAAGTGAAATTTAAGTGAGGCAGTTACACGAAGCTATCAGCCTCTTTCTCTCCTCCAGACATCCAAGTCCAGTGAAAGACAAAAGTCAGGATGACTAGTAATGGCGCAGGATGCAGCCGATGACTTTGGCCTCTTCGATGTCTGGCCAGGCTCTAGGTACCACACAGCACCTTCTTTAGCCTCCTTCATGGCCTTTGAATTGTTCTCATCCATTCATTCCACCAAGGGAAGTCTTCACATGCTTGAGATGGACAGTCACCAAACCCATCCGTGGGTTTGAGGACTGTCAGCTACCCTCCACCCGGCATGACTACTGGGCATGCTACAGCTCCTTGGAACCATAGCTAAGAGCTAGAGGAAAGGTAGACACTGAAGATGGATGAGCTAATCATCCTGGAGCACCCCATACATCTTGTTTGAACACCCATACAACATGTGGTTATCTTGCAGACGTGTACAATCATTTTTCCAAATGCTTCTTTAGTTTTCCTTCCTGCATTGTCAGAAATAAAAACAGGCTAAAGCTTCATGAATCACGTTCTAAGTGGTATATAAGCAACCCTGAAAAGGGCTCAGAAAGCCCTCCTGTCACAGGTGTTAATCCTCCCAGAATACCCCATACACTTCATATTAATGCCCATCATCATTATTATTATTTCTATGACCACCAGCTGCCCTGCTTGGTTTCAACTCCTCCTCCTCAATCATCATGATCACCCCCCTCCTTTTCCAGCTTCCTTTGTGTTGTCTTCCTCCATTATATCCCAAGTTCCTTGACAACCAGGACTTTTTATAAATTTGAATCCTCCATATTTAGTATAGTATCTGGCATATAGTAAGGTTCTTTTATGTTCATCATATCAGTTCCCCCAGCCCAATGAGCTCAAGCCATGTTTTACAAGGCAATACAGGGGTGTGTTGGCAAAAATGTGATGGCCAATATTTCTGGGTGGAAAATGTATATACCCTTTTAAATTTAATCTCATTGTTAAAATTTTCTTAAGTCTGAGCAACTAACAAAACAATGAATCAAGCCTTGACTGCTAGCAATTGCTAATTTCTGAGACAAATGCTCAAAATGAAATTTAACAATTGGCTTCCCTGTGATATTCAGAGCTGGCTCCAGCCTACCCCAAAATATAATAATATATATGCAACAGCAGCTTAACAGATCTGATGTGCCATCTGATTGACAAAAGGTCTATACATTCATATACATATATATAATGTTAATTCAGTATAGTTCAGTGCCTCAATCCCAACTGATAAGCTTTAGTAAATAGGACTTATAGCATTTTCCTTAATATCAATCTAAAAAGTCTTGAAATATTCAAAATATAATTTGTATGTTTCTATTTGGAAATTAATTTTGTAGAAGTTTTATATTTCCATCTTGAAAAAAATAGGTCATCTGATTCCCTCCCCCTTTATTTAAAGTGATAAAAGAAATCTGAAAGTGATATGTCTCCATCTTCCCACTCCTACCCCATCAAAACATTATATCTTGGTTATAAATCTATTCTGACTACGCCTCCAAAGTCCCAATGTAGGGCTCTTAGTATTCAGTGCAATCAATATACAGTAGAAGCTGCCATGTAGTCTTCATATCATCTACAGAAGTCAGAAAACTCTTGGAGAAAGCTTTGGATCTCATTTGTAAGTAGGCAGATGAATGTAAAAGAAATTCATATGAGTTTATGAATATATGCAGTGGCTGGTACATAGTAGATGCTTAATAAGTGCTTGTTGACTTAGCTGGATGCTAATGTGCCCACACAGATTGGACTCAGTTCAGAAAGGGAAAGTAAGAAATGGGCTGTTTTAATTTTCAGCAGGGAAGAAAATATTCTTAGATACTTTTACGGGAAAACAGAGGAAGAAAGGAACAATTTTCTGAGAAGCGGACAAACCGATAAGAGACAGCAATTCTATTGTCCTCGGGAGAGCAAAGTAAGCAAACATTACATGAGAGCAATCAAGTTGTCTTCTGAGAAGTAGAAAAAGCAACTGGTCACAAGGGCTAGTCTACGAATGTTTTATTTAACCATTGACAGGCTTGTTCAAGAGACGTTGAGTGTATTTATCATGACGCTGATTTGATCCATTGCAACTAAGATTCCGCCTACGCGTGTACTGCTCAGTCTCTTCCTACATACTCCTGCCTAAGTGACCCGTCGACACTGGGTACAGATGACAGAATACACGAATGGCCTACCTTGCTTAGGATTGTGTGTGGGTGTTGAACATGGCACTTCAAACACAAATCTATGAAGTGCAAACTTCAAGCGGTGCAAAGATGACTCAGAGGTTTCAGAATGTGTAAATACGGCGCACAGCCTAACTCGCCACGTCACTGGAAGTTCACCCACAATCAAATTAGCTTGGGTAGATAACCAGATTGTTTGGGTTACCAGGAAATACAATTAAGTTGCTGTTGAGAAAAAAATCCCTGCGTTCCCATTTTAAGGGCTGCAGAATGTGGCAGAAGCATGTCCGTTTTATGGGTCTGGAGAGGAATTTTATAACATCTTGTCTTTATAATACAGAACCGACATGAGTTCCCCAATGTAGGGTTTCTAGATGGTTTTCTGAAAAAGCTGCATCATGAGGGGTAACGGGGTCTTAAAGTAAAGACTGTATTTGATCGTTTAAGAATGAGTAAGAACCTGAACAGGTCTTATTCTGGGTAGATTCTACCAATTTAAAGAAACAAATCATCTGATCTACCATGCAATAAACTGCTTTTAGATGCTTAGTGAAGCACAAAAACTTATCAAGGGTTAGGACAGCACCTAGGGGGAAAATCAGCTGGAAAAGGAAGAATGGTAATTAAAAAAAATTCTTCCTACAAGGATACTGAAAGAAAAGGGAAGGGTTCAGAGTATCATTGATTTCCAAGTTGGAAGGAGTCTCAGAGATCAAGCTGGTGCAACCCCTTCACTTTACAGATCAAGAAACAGGATGGGAAAGAAGGGTGAAGAGTGTTAAATAACTGTTCTAAGTCTAAGAGTATGAACTGAAGCTCTCTAAAATTCAGCACTTTTTCCACTGCACCTTTTAATATTTATATGCACACTGTTCATATGAATTTAACTAAGGGAAACATTTTGTTTTTATGCAATTGCAACAAAATATCTTAAGTTCCGGTTAAAGGAATTGTTTATTTGGCACATTATTAGATTTTGCTTTCAACATTTTGGGGGGGACATTCTGAATGTAAATGATCTAAGCTAATTCTTATTCTCTGCCTTTCTTTTTGGGATCAATTCAGAGTGAGGTAAAAGAATAAGGGGAACTAAGAGGGTTTAAGTGCTTTTGATATTCTATAAAATATCCAAGAAAAGGCTGAGGGGGACAGGGCCTTAAAATTCATAGCTTTGGCTTTTTCCTTCTGGTGAAGGGGCGTTAATCCTAGAAATCCACTAAATGAGTAAATAGCAAAGGATTTAGTTTAAAAATGAACACATTAAAAATTCTTTTGGAATACTTTTTGCTACTTCAAAAAATTTTAGTTAATAACAAAGATAGTTTAAATCAGATGCTCATAAGTTGATAAAGTTTAAATGAGACACATTTCCTACATTTCTCACATGTACAGGTGGGACATACCCTGATCTTTAGTGAAGCAGCAGCTACCATCTTTGGTCATATGCTTCAAGCTGTTGTAAATACCAAATGTTTGCTGAATTCTTGCTAACTTTAGTTATTTCCTACTTAATGAATCTGTATACTTTAGAGAACAGGGCTGCTGGTTTGTTTCTCAAGTACCTTGGATGAATGAATCATTTCTGAAGACCTAGATGCAGTGTTTAAATGAAATCATGACTAGCAGCAATAATACTCAACAGACCTTATGGAGTACCCATTGGAAGCAAAAGCTTATAACTAGAAAATAGAAAGTCTATTGAATTTCTTTTTAAAGGAATTACTGTCTAGATATTGGAAACTACTGCTTGGAATATAATAGATGTTAAACAGATAAGGAGGAGATGGAAAGGCCATTTGGTGAAAAGTGTTCCATTTGTCTTAAAAATTAGAAATACATGAAATGCTAAAACTTTTTTTTAACTACCGTTAGAAGCAAATGTGCTCCTCCTGGCCATCTTCATTCTTTCCATCAATGGACAGGCTCAATAAATTACAGAGCTACAAACTTCACATGGTAAAGCTTCATAGATTGGGGTACTAACCCTCGAGTTATGATACCAAAGTAACCAATGCGATTTGATTAGAGGAAATATCCTATAACATAGTGAACTTGCTAGGACAACTGAATCATATTTACAGTTCAAATAAAAATATATATTATATGCTTTAATGTATAGCAAATTTAATACAGTAGTGTTTACAAAATAAAAATTATATTTTACCGAAATTGTTCTTGTGAGGTGTTTCTCTCGTGATTACTTAAAAGATCAGCAAACGATGCTAACCAATCATACAGATCTATATATTCAAAGATGAAGTCTTTTGGCCCATGCACATTTTTTGGTCACAGACATTGTGACAAATATTAGAGGGAAGATAAATGCATCTTTTAAAAAAAATCTGTTGCTTACTGTCTATAAACTTGAATATTAATAATCCGATTTTTTTATCTCACAAAATCTCTCAAAACATATTAGAATACATGAAACGTTTCATGAAACTACTCAGATACTAACCAGTGCTATGGCTAATATTAAAAACTGAAGAAACATTCTATTTAAATCCTACCTGTACTATTTCCACATACAGTGAACAAAGACAACCACATCTTCAACCTCCAAGTAGCAACAAAGTTGAAGCATACATAAAAAGCTTGGCCAATGTTCAAAACACTACATACAGTACAATGAACCATTTAGAGAGGAAAAACCGCCTTTTAATAATAGAAAAGTTGTTGACTGGTGTTTCCACTATAAAGCTGTTCCACAAATCAAAAGTGATAAAACAATTATACACATTTACAGTGATCAGGGACTACAGTGCAGACATCTCATTTAACATTGGGTTGACAAGAGTTTAGTTTGACGGACGTGATGACCGAGTAATTGTTACGTATCTATAATGCAGAACCAAACTAGAGACAGAAATGGTGTCTTCCATGGCACAGAGTTAGTTACTCTGTGATAAGTACGGATATCTGTCTGTCAACTATCCACCTCCTTTCAAACCAACAGGGAAGGTAAGCTTTGATCAAAGCCCCATCAGAATTTTATACTGGGGGAAGGATTCAGAGGTGAAATTCTTATTCTGGAGTAGACAGAGAGGCAGATAAACATTCTTAGCATGTAAGTATGCCCACCATACATACATATGTGTGTATCTATGTATGCATGTGTGTATGGTCCCCATAGTAAACAGTGGAAATTAAAAAAGAGAAATTCATTCAATCTATTATTACTTTTAGGGGGAAAAATGCATCTGCAGAGACAAAAGGTGTACCAAAAATTAAATTGCAAAATAAATAACGAATCCAGGTATCAACTAAAAGCACACAAAGTAAAAAGCATGTCTGCACAGTGTCTCCAGTGATTGGTAAAAACAGAGCATCATTTGGGCAGGAGGGCACCTCCTAGTTGGCATCTAGTCTCTCACGTCCACTTATGCAGGCAGAGAAGGATTTCAAGATACAGAGGAAGATTGTTTCAGTAATGCTCTATGGATCTGGCCATCATCCATTACGCCTTTTATCACCGTCGGGATGAGCTCCTTTGGGGATCTGCATGAGTGCTCTGAAATATCCATACTGAAACTAGGCAAATGCACGTCCGTCTACTTGTCTCAAGTTTTCTGTCCAAGGAAGATATTCCAATTTTTTCTCTTTTTTAATGCTTTAATGCCATATGCTATGCAAAGGCCAAGGCTGTAGGTCATGTCCATATGGCAAGCCACCATCTTGATGTTTCTGGCTTTTCCCTAGTACTTGATTAATATTTAAATGTACACTGATGAAACCAATAAAATGACATTACATGAATAAATGTCATATATATACACATATATATCTCCTCTAAAACAAGATCAGCCACTCAAAACGTCCTTCGTTAAAATATTAAGTATTTTTTTTCTATTTTCCCAAATAAAGTAAACTTGCTGTTTACCAGTCACTTTAATTAGCCTTCTTTCCTTATAATCTCATAAGATTTCTAAATTCTGATGTATAACAATCATATTTATGCTAGATACATTTAAAGTAGACATTGAAATTTCAAGTAAAATAAACTGTATCCACATCTACTGGACTGAACACGTGTCTCAACACCTAGATTTTACTTTTATAAGTTATACAAATACATTTTACATTCTTAAATAATGGATGCCTACAATATTAATTTGTAAGCTTCCCCACAGAAGGAAACAACTTATACAGGAATGTGTATTTACCGATATTACTGTTCTAGATAGTGATGTTGTTCCTATCCCTCCTTCCCCCCACCCTCACCCCCACTCAGTTTCCACAGACAAATGTACCAGTCCTTAAGCTTTGGCTATGAAATCTGTTTGACTTGAATGAGGCAACATTGGTTATTAAGGCTTGTTTTTGTGTTGTAGCTTTAATCCTCAGACCCGGCGCCATTTTTTTTCCAGAGTACAGTGGGAGAATCATGGCTATCTCGTATCTTCAGGTTCTGTTTTGATGACTTTCCTTTCTAAGTTAAAAGCCGAGTGAGGGAAATCCTTTAAAATCCCAAGGCTCTCTGCATCAAAATG
>NW_025356665.1:0-4632 GCF_016433145.1 Gracilinanus agilis | reverse complement strand
CTCTCTCTCTCTCTCTCTCTCTCTCTCTCTCTCGCCTTAATTATAATGAAAAAAAATTTTTAATCTCTACCTGGGAAATCAGTCAGTCACTGAAGGAAGACAAGAGGAGACACTGTAAATCTAATTTAGCATCAGATCATTAATGCTGATTATCCAAGCCATGAAGTTTAGTTCCAACCAATGTTTTCCCCACCACTGAAATGAAATAATAATCCAATCAAAGAAAGAATGACTCTAGTGTCTAACACTTGCATCTCAAGAGGCATTATTCTGTTGCAAGATGGCCACCACCCACACAGAGCCCACTAATGCAAGTTTTAATTAGGCAGCTGTTACTTAAAATTTCATAGTATTGTACCCAATAAAAAGAATGTCTGGCTCCTAAATTGTCAGGATACAGTGCAAGGGAAAAGGGGCATTTTTCTTGGGCTATTTTTTTTAATTGGTTGGCAAGCTGCTCACAATGAAAAAAAAAATCAGTTACTTTGTTTGGTTAATGAAACCAGCTTTGATGTAAGAAAATACCAAAATGAGCAGCCAATAACAAACCAAGACCAACTGAGCGTGGTTGCTGCCCAGGCTCATCACCACCAAACCAGCCTCTGTGTTAGATAGACTAGACCAGCACGCCATTGTATCTTGGTGAATTTCCAATCGATACCCAGCAGAGGGCACCAATGTAATTCAGTTCTTGGCTATTGGGTCTGTAGCTAGGAATCACCAGGAATCCTTTTCAGGGGAAAGAAGAGAGGAAACAAGGAGAATGGGGTGTGGCAAGGGAGAAGAAGAATAGAAGAGTTAGCTCATGCCTCCAGAACTGTGAATAAACGTTAGTTTTAGTGTATCCTAAAATTTGGTTTTAATCCAGGTTTTGATAAAAGAAAAATGATTAAAAATCGTGTGTTTGAAGGTATTGGTCATTAAAATCTTCCCTAAGTACTGACATTTAGATAGCACTTTTAGGTTCACAAACTGTTTGACATACAGTTCTCTCCTCTGTATGAGTTCTGGGGGGTTCCCCAATACCTCCATGCAAGTTTTGGGGGCAGCTAGGAGGCTCAGGAGATAGAGCACCGAGTCATGTAGTCAGGAAGATACTAGTTCAAATCTGACTTCAGACACTTACTATAGGTGGGACTCTAGATAAGTCATTTCCCCCATTTGCTTCAGTTTCCTCATCTATAAAATAACCCCCCCCCCAAATGGCAAACTGCTTCATTATCTTTTCCTAGAAAAACCCAAATGGGATCATAAAGTCAGATAAGACTATAATGACTAAACAACAACTTACATCTCATTTGAATTCCCCAACAAATCTTGAGAATGCTATTATTGATGGTATTATTTTTCACATTTTACAGAGGTGAAAAAAAAATTCAAGAGAGGTTAAATTAATTGTCCAAGATAACGTAGCTTGCAGGCATTTGAAATAAGAGTTTGAACTTGTCTTTCTATAATCACATCTAACAATTTCTTCACACCAGTCTTAGAGTCTAGAGACTGAACCAACAAGAGTAGATTCTGTTCTATTCTGCAGGGTCTAACGGCCCCTCTAAAATCTCGCCTCACCTTACCTATTCGTTCTGATTTTTTTAACCCCTTTTCAATATAGACTGTTGCAATCAGACTGATCTCACTGTACCACTCAGGATGCACCTTTCTCCTTTGCACATCAATGTCTTTGTACATATTGTTCTAACCAGTAGGAATATCCTCTTCTCTCCCCTCTGTCTATTGCACAGTGGAAAGATTTGGAGTCACAAATATCCTCTCTGACTTACTCTCTGTGACTATGGACAAGTCATTTAATCTCTTGGGATCTCACTTTCCTCAAACAAAAAGAAATTTTTTTTATTTGAATCATAAATCTAGGTCAGGAAAGGACTACACAAGCAGAAATCAGAGATACAAAATTAAGTGACTTGCCCAAGGTCACAAAAGTAGAAAGTAACAAAAGTGGGATTTTAGCACAGTTCCTCCAATTCTAGATACAATTTTTATTTAGTTAGTTAGTTTTTCTTTTTCTCCATTATACGGTATCTCTCTTAGCTCTAAATCAATAAACCTACCCATCCTGCAATGACCAGCATAAGTCAAGCCCCATCTTTTCCAGAATGCCTTCCCTAAACCCTCCAATCTTCATTATGCCCTGCCTTTTAACTCCTATAGGATTTACAGTCTACACTGAACAATTTACTGCATAATTACATTACCTATCATAGTCTAGTTTTGTGTTCCTAATGAGATTGTAAAATCATGCAGGCTTTCAATGGCAGGAGCCACCTTTTACATTTCTCAGGATAATAATAACAGTTTATACATATATCATTTAGCCTCTCAGGGCCACAATTCTCTCTTCTGTAAAATGTTGGGTTTGGGCTTGATAAAGAGTCTTTCAGTTCTGTGATTCTGATGTAGATATTAACTGCTGATTGATCAGCTTCTGGTAGGGCTGTCAGGAAAAGCCAAAGATTTTTTTTTCATCATACCAAATGGGAGCATTATCTGGTGGGGTAAAACGAAAACTATACTTAAGGCAATGTGAAGTAGAGGGGAAAAGCTGTTTTTCTGTTTGTTTGTTTTTTATGTTTTTCTATTCTGCTTTTCAAAGACTTTTCAAAAACTTTCTACATACTCCAATGAAATCCATTAGTCCAAGGTCTACTTACTATTTGATGGCCCATTGATTATGGCCTAAATAAAAATTTTTAAAAGTTGTCATTCTTAAATTGCTAACATCTCATCTTCAGTAGCTATTGAGGTGATCATTGTATTTTAATGACACGGACATTCTAAATATGGGGATTCTGCCCTTTTTCTATATATTAAAAAAAGGTTTTGAGGAAAAAGAGTTTCTTAATTCTAAATATCAGATAATGCTGAGTAAAGCCAAGCCACTCTGATAAAATAGCCTGCTATAAAAGGAGTTAGACCTCCAGAGGACTATTTCTTAATATGTCAGATCATACTTTTTATAGTTACTTCAACTTTGAATCACAAAACCCATTTACAAAGAATGTTAGAGCTAAAAGGAGCCTTCAAGGTAATGATCAAGTCAACCTCCCTCATTTTCCAGAATCAGAGATTCAGGACAGAGAGATTATATGCAGAAACATCCTCAAGTCCATATAATTATTTAGTCGGAGAATCAAGATTATCCAATTCCTAAACACAGACCCACACTTCTACTTCTTATCTAATTTTTCTCGATCCTTTCTTTTGCTCTTTTCCCCCCCTTTCTTTTCTTCTGCTTTTGATTTTTCTTTTTTCCCTTTTGCCTCCTTTTTTTCTCTCTGGGTCTCAGATTCCTTATTTTCATCATGAGGAGTGGGCTTAACTGAACTCTAAGGTCTCTAGTTCTAAGTCCATCATTGTATAGTTTTTCTTTCTTCATTATTTGAACTATGAGACTGATAATCTCTCCTCACTCCATGAGAAGACACGAAACTCACCTGAATTATAAGCCATTCCAACTTCTATTATGTCAGTGTGCCTTAGGGACATCTCAAAGTATATCACAGAATGAAAAAGCCTAGGAAACACTGATGTGCCATAATTATATTTTCTAACAGAGCTAGGCTCCAATATCAAATTCCCCCAAGAGGTGCTCTGATGGCCTTAAGTTAAAAACTTCAGGTTTCATAAAGGAATTGGTTCTCTTTCAGTGTATCAAATTGACTTAAGAAGAGGAATGGACTGTATAAGTGGAATCCCTACATCTCTGCATTCCAAGCCAAGTAAGCATTTCAAGGAAGAACAAAAGAAATCTAAACTTCATTAGTAAGCTTGCCTGGCATTATGGACAGAAAGCCAAACTTGGAGTTGGCAAGGTGTGGCTCCAAGTCCTGCCTCTGATAGAGCCTGGCTGAGAGGATGCTCAAGTCAATTAACCTCTCAGTGGACTGGGCAACTCTCAAGATCCTAAATTTCAGATGATTTACCCATGTACAGGTAGAGATAAGAGTTCCTTCATTAGTGAAAGCATAGGTTCAGGCTGCCAGATGAAAATCAACAAAAATTTTCCAGTGGACACAATTTTTTAAACTTTTATCAGATTAACAATTCCATACCTTATCTATAAACTTGATTTTGGCAGTGTGTGTAAGATGGTGCATTATTACATAAATGATGCCACATTTCCCCCTTCAGAGTTTCAGTTCCCTGAAGTAAAGATCATTAGCACTGAGCCTATGTGCCTCAGAGCAGTTTCTATTTAGCATCAGACCAGCTCTGGGGAGGCACAAACAATTGCCTTCCTCTGTTACTAGAAAGCAGGGGAATCAAGTGTAAGTTTTTTTATAATGCCATTTGAGCACACGTGTTTATAGAGCAATTAAAGAGACTGGAAATAAAACTTAATGAGAATTTTTTGTCTTTGAGTATGACTCGGGAAACCTTTTGGGTGATTAGGTAGACAGTTTTTATGTTCTTTGTCCAATTTGACCACATCATGGGGAAAAAGCCTTCTTTCTGGATATAAAATATGTAGAATTTACATGAATTACATGCATAAATTATATGTAATAGTTTTAACATTTCAGAAAGCGAACTTTGCCGATGGAACAAATGGAGATTCTATGTTGATGTAAATTTATACACACACGCACATATATGTGTGTGTGTGTGTGTATA
>NW_025356664.1:0-7987 GCF_016433145.1 Gracilinanus agilis | reverse complement strand
CTGACTGCATTTTGCCATTGTACCTATACTTGGTTTCACAAGTTTCGGGGTGAGCGGAGAATTAAGGAAACTTATTTTCTTTTTAATTAAGCTTAATTAATTAATTAATCAAGAATATTTTTCCATGGTTACATGATCCACGTTCTTTCCCTCCCCTTCTCCCACCTTCCTTCCATAGCCAAGAAGTAATTTCACTGGGTTTTACATGTGTCATTTTAAGGATGGAATTTGTGCAAGGGGGATAGGATGAAAGGAGCCAGAGAAGGAGGACTGGGAGGAGAGAAGAGGAGGATATCCCAGCTCGGATCCAGTCCTGAGGGCTTCCTGAGGATCTTTCTTTAGAAACTGAAATCTTGATTCCCTGGTCAAAGCCATTCATCACATCTCAACCATCAAGACTTCAATCAGAGTCAGCTAAGTTTTTGGACTTCATTTGGGAGCAATCTCTTAGTTTCCTCCCATTGCCCAATCTTGCTAAGAGACCCCCTTTAAGTCAAAACTTACAATTATAGGAAAGGATAGAAATAGAAATATAAGGAGAAGGGATAAGGGGGGAGAAGCTTAGAAGTGGGAACTATTGGTTTCTCACCTAAGTGACAGACCCCATAGGAATAGCGAAGAGAGTACCCCAAAATACCTCTGCCCTTCACCCATTTCCCCATTCCCTAAATTGTGAATAATAAAAGCCATTCATCAGTCAGATAGTATCCCAGAGTGCCTGAGAGACTATGAAGGAGAGGGGAACCACAGCTTGGTCTGGCTGCCTCCATCTTGAAGCTGGACTACCCACTGTGAATTTAATTGATTGGGGGGAGGTTTGTGTGAACCCCATCCTTATTCGGGATCAGATTGGGGTACCACCTCATCTTATAGGGAATCCTCACCCCCAACTCCTGTGGGATGGCACAACCATACAGGTCACCCAGTTTTGGGGTGACACCCCCTTAAAGTATCCCAGTGCATATTCGGCCCCAGGGGAGAGCTGGAAAAGAGACTCACCACATAGACTTTCTCTCCTTTCTATCAAACATTGGTTACAGTCTCTCTTTATCAACACATCATTGATCCAGACCTATTTCTATATTATTAATATTTGCACTAGGGTGATCATTTAGAGTCTATATCCCTATCAAACCATGTGATCAAGTAGTTGTTTTTCTTCTGTGTTTCTACTCCCGCAGCTCTTCCTCTGGATGTGGCTTCTTTCTCATAAGTCCCTCAGAATTGTCCTGAATCATTGTGTTGCTGCTAGTAGAGAAGTCTATTATATTCGATTGTGCCACAGTGCATCAATGGTCTCCAGGTTCTGCTCCTTTCACTCTGCATCAGTTCCTAGAGGTCATTCCAGTTAACATGGAATTCCTCCAATCCATTATTCCTTTAAGCACAGTAGTATTCTATCACCAAAAGATATCACAATTTGTTCAGCTATTCTTTTTGCTCACTATAATAAGTCTATCTATACATTTCCTATAACATTAGTAAATGTTTCCTGATTGATTGATATATTATCAAAAAATAAAAGAGAGAACAATAGATTGGAAATATAGAATCATAAAAGAGAAAGTCTATCTGGAAGAGAAGCAAAAAGGAATAATACTCAAAGAAAGTATGTTCTCTCTACACACAAATTATACTGATCTCCAAGAACGCAGGTATAGAGACAATTTAAGGATTGTAGGCCTTCCAGAAGATCACAAGTTAAAAAGAACAGAAAACAAGAACACAATGCAATAAATAATACAAAAAACACACAAAATAATTGCCTAGAACTTCCAAAACCAGAAAACAGTGTCAATCAAAAGAAATCACCAATCATGGTGAATAAAGGGGGTGGAAATGATGCACATAGAGGTTAAAATTAACAATTCTATTTTCACATGAATAAACTGGACCTAAACAATTGAAAAACATTAATTGCTCATGAGTAGGAAGAGATAATATAATAAAAATGACAATCCTATTGTAAAGGCGGAATGGGTTAAGGCAACCTTTTAGAATGTTGGGAATGTTGATTGATACAGACTGTAGTTTGGAGGAGAGCAAGGCATTGTGGGAAGGAAGGACCTGAACAGAGGGCTTTTGATTTGGGATCTTGGGGTGAGAGCAGGAGAGTAGCTCACCCAATGACTCATCAAGAGCCAGCTTAAAGGGTTTCTTGGACAATCATACACCAAAGCCTGGTGTACCTACCAGCTTTTACAATCAACTTAATGAAATTGAGGTCTCTTTAACCCTGAGAAGTCTGGGACTCTGAGACCCTCAAAGTGAACCTCGAAGACTCTAATCCAAACCTGCCTTACAAAAGGACCCTACCATATTTCCAATACTATAGATTATAGATAGAAAAGAAATTAGGGGGAGGGAAGGTGAATCTCTGGTTTCAGTCATTTGGCTGGCCAGGGGGAAGGACCCTGTGGGATTTAAATGTTAGAGTTTTTTGATTACCTCCATCTTCTCCCCACCTTCAATTACCTTGATCTATTATAAATAAAATCAATTCAGTCAGATAAAGAGAGATTATTTCCAGAGAGACAGCTGCTCGAGTCAGACTCCATTTCTGAGCAGGACCCCCTGGGGTGCCGTTTTTACTCAGTGGTGAGGCTTCTGCTTGAGGAAGGTCTGGGCTTACCCAGTCAGGGATACTACCAACATTACCTGCTGGAAAAGCCATCCCTCAAGCTATCATTGCTGGATCATTCTCTGATAAGCCATCTTTATAGAGAATTTTCCTCCTTGTCTCCGTAATATGATATATCCACAGAGGAAGCTGACAGACATTCACACACAAGTCTGTCTTCCCTTTACCATCAAATACTCTCAGAAATACATCAGTTATTACACTATCTAAATTAATTTATTTATTCAATGGTATAACTATCAAATTACCAAAAAAATTATTACAAAGTTCATCTGGAAGAACAAAAGATCAAGAATATCAAGGAAACTAATAAAAAAATGTGAAGGATAGAGGCCTAGCATTACCAGGTCTCAAACTATACTATGAAGCAGTGATCATCAACATAATATGGTACTGGCTAAGAGACAGAAGGTTGGATAGTATTCAATAAACCCATAGATCCCAGCTTTGGGGACAAGAACATACTATTTGACAAAAACTGCAGGGAGAATTAGAAAACAGTATGGAAGAAATTAGGTTTAGATTAGCATCTCACACCCTATACTAAGATAAATTCAAAATGGGTAAATGTCTTAAATATAGGGGAATTATAAACAAATTAGGTGAATGTAGAATAGCATACCTGTCAGATCTATGGGAAAGCAAGGAATTTAGGAACAAGCAAGAGATAGAGAACATTACAAAATGTAAAATTAATGACTTTGATTATGTTAAATTTAAAAGTTTCTACTCAAACAAAACTAATGCAATCAAAATTAGAAGGAAAGCAACAAATTAGTGAAAAAAATATAACAAAAACCTCTGATAAAGGTCTAAGTTCTCAAATGTATAAGGGACTAAGTCAATTATACAAAAAATCAAGCTATTCCCCACTTGACAAATGGTCAAGGGACATGAATAGGCAGTTTTCAGATAAAGAAATCCAAATTATCAATAAGCACATGAAAAAGTGTTCTAAATCTCACAAAATCAGAGAAATGCAAATTAAAAACAATGCTGAGGTACCATCAGCCAATATGACAGTAAAGAAAAATAAAAAAAATGTTGGAGAGGTTGTGTCAAAATCAAGACACCAATGTATTGCTGGTGGAGTTGTGAATTAATCTAACCATTCTAAAAGGCAATTTGGAATTATGCCAAAGGGCTTTAAAAGAATGCATATCCTTTGATCCAGAAATACCACTATTGGGTTTGTAACCCTAAGAGATAATAATGAAAAATGTTTGTACAAAAATATTCATAGCTATACTCTTTATAGTGGCAAAAAATTGGAAAATGAGGTGGTGTCCCTCAATTTGGGAATGATTAAACAAATTCTGGTTTCTGATGGTGATGGAATACTATTGTGCTGTAAGGAATGATAATCTCGAAGATTTCTATATTAACTGGGATGTCTTCAATGAACTTTTGCAGAGTGAAATGAGCAGAACCAAAGGAACATTGTATAGTGAAAATGAAATATTGTGCAACTATTCAATGTAATAGACTTTACTACTACTGGTAATAAAATAATCCAGGACATTCCTGAGGGATTTATGAGCAAGAATGCTACACACTTTGAAATAAAGAACTATGGGAGTAGAAATGCAAAAGAAAAACTTATGACTTATGACATCACTTGTTTATATTGTTTATATATGATTTGGGGTTTCAGCTTTAAAAGATTGCTCTGTGGTAAAAATGAATAATATGGAAATAGGTATCAAAGGGTAACATTTTTACAACCCAGTGGAATTGCTTGTTGGTTCTGGGAGATGAGAAGGAAGAAGAGAGGGAAAGAAAATGAATCATGGAAACATGGAAAAATATTTAAAAATAAACAAAATAAAAAGTTTAAATAAAAATGCAAGATAAGAAGTGTTATAAGGAATTACTGGGACAAAATAGAAATCATCTTGATTGACAGGATTGTTGGTTGAAGACCTCAGAATGTATTCAGGTGGCATGAGCCAAGGCCAAAAGACAGTTGGAACTAACCCTATAAATACCCATCATGCACAGCACAACTCAGTTCATTTTGGAGCATTCTTGGGTGGAGGGAGGTTCAAGAGGGTGGATAGACATTTGTACGTGCAATCTAGCTTCCTTGCCTGAGAGATCTAGAGAACTATCATACCTGCTGTCAATAGAGCTGAGAGAGGATGATATTATAAAATTATAATTATAATTTTATTATGTTATAAAAAATCAAAGAAATGTAGATGGATAGAGAGGGAGGGCGAACTAACTGGATACTACCACTGGTAATTGTGTGACAGCAGTGGAGTCCAGATAGGTGGCTAGGGCAAGATCAACTGAGGCTTGCCCTAGCTAGATGATGTGACACCTCCCTCCTTTATCCAGGCAGGATCCTTCAGGTCAATGGATGGTATCCCTTCAGGTCCCACCTGGGGTTGATTGATATTGGATATTGGGATCTATCATTTTGGTAATGGTTTATCTGATTGTGTATCTCCCTTCCCAGAGAAGCTATGAAATAACCACTCCAGGAAAGTCCTGGAAAGGCTTTATATATAATTGGCAAAGGTGGGGTATTGGGGATGGATAGAGGAATTGGGAAACCCTAACTAATTTGGTAATGATAAACTCTCAGAGCTGTAGGCAAGTAATTGCTTCAGGATAGTTATTTCTCTGGCTAAGCCTGGCCACAGCCAAACCAGAGTAGGCAAGCTGCTGCTTGAGGTCTTTCAGCTTCTTCTTGCTGCTAGATGTTATGCCTAAACAGCCTTCAGGTATACCACCCCTTCCACCCAATTCTTCTTCTCCTGCCCTGTTCCCAGATCCCTCCTGGGCCCTGGGAAACCTAGAAATCTACAGATGATTTGATTTCCTAATATCTAGAATCAGAAGAATGATGGTCTGGGTACAGGTTGACAATGCTGGTGAGGTACAAGACAGGAGGATCTTGCAAGGTTGAGCTCAGCAAGTCACCAATCCCCAAAGACCAGGATCCACAGATCTCAAGTCCAAGGGAAGGAAAGGAACCAAAAGTCAGGGCTGCCAGGGTATTTATACCCCCCTGGGCCAACCTCTTTCTCCCCTGTCCTCACAGCCCCTGGGAACATTCCAAGATCCAACGGACCTCGCCTGTCAATCAAGGATGAGACTCTCTGCTCCCAGAGTTTCAATATAACAATTATAATATTATATTAATAAAATATTAAATTATGAAAAATATTAAAAACCGTATAACAAGAACATCAATACCCTTCCCTATCCTTTGGTTTGGACCCTGCCAGGTCAAGCCAGGGTTAGGGAGAAGGTGAAGAAGCTCCAACCTATCATTGATCTTCCAGCATCTACAATCTCTGATCACCTATTTATATTAGCCTAGATTTAGCATCTTTAAAACTACTTTCCTTATTCCTTTTTCCTGACCCCTTGTTTAGTGAGAAATAAACCTTGTTAATAAGTTCAACCAAAGATGGGAGTACCTTTCCTAATTAGTGACCATCCAAAGCTATTAGGAAGGGGAACCTTAATTCACAGAGTCAGAATTTCAAAGTTATCCATCTAGCATTAGCACCAGCCCATACCAACAACAAACCCAACCCCAAATCAAGAGGCTAGAGGAGTTGTCAACACACTCCCAACTCCTTCCTGGTTACTTGCTTTGGACAACTGTTAAAGGAGACAGCTTGGCAGGCTGAGTCCAGCAGAGCCTGTCAGGATAAGGGGAGCACAGCCTTTTTCTATCATCCAGAATTACAGAGCTGCTGCTTTTGTGCTTCCCCTCTGTTCCCCTGCTTCTTCTGTACTGTATTTTCTTTAACAAAAGACAAGAAACTTAAGCTCAAGACTCAATTTACCATTATCAAACTTAATTAATTAATTAATTAAAAAAGAATTCTATTGACAATGGGGGGGGGGGAGATTCCCTCTAGCAACCAGGAGATATTCAAATATAGGTGAAAGGAAATTTGAGTAATATAAAAATATTCTGCATCTAACAGAAACTAAAAAATACATAGGAGAACAGGGTTCTAGTAAAAGTCAGAATTAAAACAAGGAGGAGAAAAGAACAAAATCTCAATTCAATTATAGGGAAAGATTCTCCTGAAGAATACTCCCATGCATATTGGGAGTAATCCTTTAATGAGTGATGAAGACCTTATGACTTGTATAATTTTCAGGAATGTGGTGATTATACACACTGATTATACATCTGAGAGAATTTGGGTCTCTGTCTCAGAAAAATGGAAATCAGAGAGCCCAGGAGCAACCAACATAAAGAAGAATGAAAGATCATGAACCCAAAGAGATTTTAAAACAAATGTGAAAAAAGAATCATGAAGAAGACAATAGATAATACTCAACTGTACAGATAGATGGGAAATGAGGCAATTGTTATTATTGTCTTTCCCATAGGAATTATTTTTTTTGTTTTTTTAACATTTATTAATATTCATTTTTAACATGGTTACATTATTCATGCTCCTACTTTCCCCTTCACCCCCCGCGCCCCCCCCCAACCCATGCTGACGCACATTTCCACTGGTTTTATCATGTGTCATTGATTAAGACCTATTTCCAAATTGTTGATAGTTGCATTGGTGTGGTAATTTCGAATCTACATCCCCCAATTATGTCCACCCAAACCCATGCGTTCAAGCAGCTGTTTTTCTTCTGTGTTTCCTCTCCTGCAGTTCTTCCTCTGAATGTGGGTAGCATTCTTTTCCATAAATCCCTCAGAGCTGTCCTGTGTCATTGCATTGCTGCTGGTACAGAAGTCCATTGCATTCGATTTTACCATAGTATATCAGTCTCTGTGTACAATATTCTTCTGGTTCTGCTCCTTTCGCTCTGCATCAATTCCTGGAGGTCTTTCCAGTTCACCTGGAAATTCTCCAGTTTATTATTCCTTTGAGCCCAATAGTATTCCATCACCAGCATATACCACAATTTGTTCAGCCATTCTCCAATTGAAGGACATACTCTCCTTTTCCAGTTTTTTGCCACCACAAAAAGTGCAGCTATAAATATTTTCATACAAGTCTGTTTATCTATGATCTCTTTGGGGTACAAACCCAACAATGATATGGCCGGATCAAAGGGCAGGCATTTTTTATAGCCCTTTGAGCATAGTTCCAAATTGCCAGCCAGAATGGTTGGATCAGTTCACAACTCACCGAGCAATGCATTAATGTCCCCATTTTGCCACATCCCCTCCAACATTCATTACGCTGCCCTTCTTTCATTTTAGCCAATCTGCTAGGTGTGAGGTGATACCTCAGAGTTGTTTTGATTTGCATTTCTCTAATTATTAGAGATTTAGAACACTTTCTCATGTGCTTATTGATACTTTTGATTTCTTTATGTGAAAATTGCCTATTCATGTCTCTTGCC